>NC_062534.1:11559391-11654391 GCF_022655615.1 Tachysurus fulvidraco
AGAGAGAGAGAGAGAGAGAGAGAGAGAGAGAGAGAGAGAGAGAGAGAGAGAGATTAAATACAAGAGCCACAGATCAGAAGGTTAGTACAGAACAATACTAATGTAGTACATACACAAGTTACACAGCAGGTTATACAAATGTTGTACAATCAGAGTTGAAAGGGAAATGATTATAGGTAAAAATATATCTGCTATTTAATGCCATGAAATATTAGCTACACCATATTAACACACATTTCATTTTATAACATATAACCATTTTATTTGTAATAATAATAATAATAATAATAATAATAATAATAATAATAATAATAATAATAATGTTTACATTTGTTTTTTAAATTTGAATTTCAGTTTATTTTATAAAAAATATGAATCGAGCATATGATGTAATTATTAAAGAGTCTATATGCAAAGCTTCAATCTACATTTTTACATTAAGCTGTGTATTTTGCAGAGCCTGGCACTCCCTCACCTTGGAGACCATTGCCGTTGGCACTGGTGCAGGTGGGAGGTGGCGATGCCTGGGGACGCACCACTGGGGCAAAAGCACTCTTCTGTTTAACAGCTGACACCATGTTGGCCGGCGAGAAAGAGAATATGCCTGAGGAGCTGCTACAGTTGGAGGGTAGGCTGGTGGAGGAGGCCATAGTGGGACTGGAGGGCACGACTGAGGGGATAAGTGAAGGAGGTATAGAGGAAACAGATGAGTAGATGGGTAAGAACATGCCTCCATATCATTCAAACAGGGTGGCATGAAGACTGGTGTCATGTCCAGGAAAATAAGCACATTGCCCTGAATCATTAAATATAACTGTTACATACATCTAGTTATTACTAGGTTTAATTTGTTTAATGTATTTCCTCATTGGACAATTAGTAGTGAAAAAACACCAACTTTGAAGATCAAAGGACTTAAATAGACATGGCATATAATCCTGGCATATCCTCTGGCCCATCACTATTTGCTCCTCCTGCTTATAATACACTAAAAGCATTTTCTCCTTCAATGCTTTTACAATTTCAGGTTTACTTCAACTGCCTCTGAAATGATCTTCTTTTATAGTTGTTACAATACTACCCTTAAAATTTTATGACCCTTTTCCAAGTAAAGTCTCTTGATAATGTCATAATCCGTTTATGAAGGCCCTACTAATCAATTAATGAAAATTGGAGCCTCTGAAGTCTGCCCTCCAACATTGATTGAAAGTATCTGTGCAGAGTCGCCGAGCCTGTTAAAATACTAGTTAACATGTCCGAATCAAAGCCTCTAAATTGAATTGCTTCTCCTACAATTAGTTTATTGATTTAATTAAGACTCTTTAATTTAGAAGCCAAGGTAGAAGATTGGTGTTATACGAATGACTGGACATTACGGTTGAGTGTGCTCCAGAAAAGAAAGAGTGTACATTTATCTCTGCTCTTATAGACGCATGCACAGAGTAATAGCTTTACCTCTTGCTTTATCACAGCTGTGTCTAATGGGTCTGAGGATTTCACCGTTAGAGCATTACTGTTTGTTTCACACCACAATGTAAAAGGCTTCATAGTTAATGTCCTGTCGTTGAGCTTGGTTAAGTGGCCTTCAGTAACACAATAACAAAGGTTTCTATTACACACACCAGAAATGTCCTGTGTATAACCACAGCTACAGAAATACGATATTCTGATCAGTTCTTTGGCTTGAGAATCAGTGATCAAAGCAATCTGAACATTGTGTACATACTGCATATAGGAATGGGCTTGCAGATGGTTTTGAAAATGGATAAGATAAAAGAGAAATGAGGTTTACTCACTGGCATAAGGGGAATTGGCGGCTGAGCCATTTAGGAAGTTGGGTGATCCGCCTAGCGTGGTCATGCCACTGTTACCGTATCCATTCATACTTGTGCTCACGGTGCTGTAGCTGCTCTGCTGGGGCGTTGTGCTGGGCACATAACCATGAGGAGACACACTACTTGTGTTCCGACTGAAACCTGACACACACACACACAAAAATACAGTATGTTAAATGATTATAGAATATATATATATACACACACACACAAACACACATATATGTATACAATCTCCATGTGGACAAAACCTAGATTCTTATAAATTCCTATGAATTTGCCCTGTCACAGAGCCCTGTGTCCTCCTAACACCGCTGTATAATTTTTCAGAGTCTATATTTCCCCAATTCTGTCAATAAAAAGGTCAAGACCAATAAAAATCGTGTATGGAGTGTAGGAGGAGGTTAGGAGGAAAAGGGGGACATGGACTATAAATATACATCAATACATTATACACTGACATGGGTGAAAGCAGCAGGAAGTTCTTGCTCCAGGAGTCCCCCGCTGTCTGCTACAAAAGGCAGCACACATCGTGACTCTGCTCGCAACGCTTTCATCCTACGCCTGATAGATTACCGCTGACTTAACACAAATCACTCACTGTCATGGAGGGAGCAAAGGGAGCCGACAAAATTTGAGAGCAGAGCACAAAGCTCGCTTTTCCTTCTGGTTACATACAGCTTAAAGTTCCCAAGCATGTTTCTGTCTCAAATCTTTCTTTGGCTGGTAAATAGAGAGAAGACTGTAGGTGGCTCCTCTTACCCTGATTGGCTCCCTGTGTCGATTCAGAGACGTTGACAGCAAGCTGGCCATGGAAAGAGTTGACACCCATCATGCCAGTGTGCACAGAGCTGTTTGCCAGACCGGAAAGCTGGTTATGGGTGCGTGGTACGTTGTAGAGTGCCTCAGCTATGTCAGCTGCTCTCTTCAGAATGATTTCCTGTCATGAGCACAATGTCATATCAGAGATGATCACAAACACTCACATCAAAATTAAACTAAAAAGGAACAAGTTGATATAAAATATATGATACTGCAAAGCAAGCCTAATATAAGGCCCAAGCTATAATGTGTAGTTTAAACTGCACTTCTGTGGGACTTCATGCACAGACCATCATGTGGGATAGGCTGAAATAGATTATGAGTAATAGATTTATCAGACATCTTCTGCGACACCTCACGATCTAAAAAGCTATGTTCATTGGTCAGATGAGCACAAAACACTACAAATAAACAGCAGGGGATCTGACATGCTTCACAGAGCATACAGCTCTCACAATTTACCCAGACAATTGAGTCCTTATGAGAATATTTGTATTGTAAATGACAAGGGCTGAGGATTTGTGGGAAAGGTGAGGTGTATAGGAAAAAGGTTCCTCCGAGGCAGACATGACCAGAGGCAGACCCCCATTCACTATCTAAATAATTCAGCAGCCGTGCACTTTCAGCACTCAACCCTGCAATCGATGACCTGCCTTGCAGGAGTTTCCAACTGCTCCTCTGCAAGGCGGAGGCCCCTCGAGCTCTTTCAACCGTCTATAGAGAAGTTTCAAAGAGTTATGTTGATGTATACTCAAGGACTGACTTTTTGGTGGCGTAACAAAGAAGTACAGTGTGGCCTGATAACTCTTATAACTTTTATCTTTCCTCTGAATTCAGCATGAGTATAAAAGTACATCATGTTTTAAGATGGCTGAATTTTGTATTTTGTCCTGCTTTTTTGTTCTTATCTGATAAGAATATGAGTCCCTTGGAGGTGGCTACTCACCTGATTATTGTGAGGCATCCCATACAGGGCTTCTACAAGGTCTGCTGCTCTCTTGAGAATCACTTCCTATTGATGAGAGAACAGTTGTAATGTTATAGTGAGTAGTGACTGCTTCTTTACTGTACTCTCACCCTTGTTTCACTAGCTAAAAACTAAAGAAATGATACTAAATATTCTCTAGTAGCTATAAATACATATAAAACTAAAGACAGTGGAGGGCAATTCAATAGGAAATGGTACATTTTTAAGTTCAGAACCTAAGTTAGAGATTAGGCTGTGTGACACAAAGGCCGATACTCTGTTGCCTGTAAAACAAAAAGAAGGTATAATATACACATTAATATATAAGACCCTCTATATTAACAAACATTGTATAAGATTCTTTGTATGTCACATTACGTTGGTTATATATTTTCCAACTGCACTGCTATACTCATGTCCCCACCTCTGTGTGTCCCCTGAGCACGAGTCATCCATTCAATACACTCCACCTCATAACACACTTACTGTAGAGCAGCCTCCATTCTTCATCCAATACTAATATACTCTATTATATGTATAATACATGTATACAAATACACAGTGAAACAGATGAATGCATGCTTGTAGAGGTAAATAAATGCCCTCTTGGCTGCGAGGGGATGGATGTGTGCATATAACACCCTTCTCTTGTAGGTAATTGAGTCTCAGCTCCTCAACCAGAAGCCTATTTATTACCATACCTTCCCACACATTAAACATTTATTTACTGTGTTCTTTACTCTGTATTCATTTTCTTTCTCCTCTCTCCCGGTCCCTTCCATCTCTCTCTCTCTCCTCTTCATTTTTTTTCTCATAGTCGAAGTAGGCGCCTGGAGCTCCCGTGGAACCCTTTTTAAAAGTTAATGTGCCGGGGCTGAGGAAATGTGCTTGGGGCGCGACAACCAGAAAATTGCTCTCACCCTCAGTGTGTAACCCTCGCTGTGAACAAGCCCCCGAGCATGTGTGCCCGCCCGCTAGCTGACATATTGCCTTTCAATCAGAGCCCGTCTCTGCTGCCACCCCCACAACATGCAGGCACGATCATGACGAGGGGGTCAGCGAAGCAATAAAGATTTTTAGTGCGCTGTCCGAGGTGCTAAATTCACTCAATAATGGGTGTGCTGGCACTGCGTTAACCCCTCGTTAGGGATGCTTGGGTGGGGGGAAGTCTGGCCCCGGTGATTGAAGGAGGCACAGGGGGCCTGGGGAGGCCTAAAGTGCTGCTTTTGTATGGATGCCCGCCTTGGTCGCCTGCTTTTCTCTCTAGATTCTCTGTGGCAGTGCTTTCCCGAGAAAGGAGAAGAACATAAGGGATGGGAAACATTAAGCCACAGCTGGATCCCCTGCTGCATCCAGACTGTGCTATCCATCCTACTTTCTACAGTATGTACCTATCTCCTCTCCTTTTACCATCTCCCTTTCTCACTGACTTATAACGGGATAGTATCCATTTTCCATCATTACAATATTGGGTGAGGGGATCTGTTGAGAGTCCAAATCCAATAAGGAAGAAGCCAAAAGTTGGTCCAGATAAACAAATAAATGCTATTAACCGTGGGCTGTATGTGGTGGCCCTGTGTCTGGAAGCAGAGCCCATTTCCTGGGTGAGCAGAAGGGTTTCCAGTAAGGGCTGAGAGTTGAGAGCCGAGAGCGGTAAACAGGAAAGAAACCTGATCCTAGATCTGCGTGTCTGCGCGCCTGCCTATCAGTCAGAGCCATCGTTATCCTGATGATGCGCTACTTCCTGCTCTACCCTCATCTGTCTAGCCATGCTGAAGCAAGAAGCACCCACAAACTTCAATCCAGAACTATGACTGAATTTTTTTTCTCTTGTGTCTATACCATGTAAGCTACTGTGTACACATACACACAGAGTATAGTAGGTAAACAACCCTCAGGCGCTGTGTTTTGGTAATGCATGAGATGAGATTCAGCCTTGGCACTGAGGCCAACCTACACATTACTGAGCTCTGGACATTAAATCTGTTCCTTTGTGTAAAATGATGATGGCTGGTAATAAGATATATGCCCAACATAGAAAGTATTGCTGAAAAGATGAAATAATGACCAGATCGTATCAGGAATACTAACGCATCACCATCTGTAGTTTTACAAGGGACACAGGCCTGTATCCAGCACTTGCAATTTTACCATTTTCCGCTGTTCTGTTTAAGCAAAAGCATTAAAATCAGGTTCTAGTGGATAAATTACAATAGGTACATACAAACGAACCTTATAAGTAATTAACACAAACCCTTCAAATGTCAACTGTAAAAAATATGCAAATATTCAAATACCACTTTTATTTTGGCAGCATTCAGAAACATAACATGTGGACAAAAGGTTGATATGGACACAGATTCTGTTTGGTTGGGAATATAAAGGCAATTCTGAAACCTTGACCAAAGCATTGTGTTATATCAACCTTCTGATGAATAAGTGAGTGACTAAGAACAGACTTTCAGTTTCTTTTAGTCATTACTATTCACATGATAAAAATATGTGGTAGAGTACAGTGCATTCTATATGTACTTATAGAATCATGTATAGTTTTATATTTGACAAACAAAAAGAATGAAACTTATAAAAGTCCCTTAATGTCAGTGTAGCTTAAACTCCAGTCATGCTATTATGGGATTTACTGTTTTAAATTGTCCTGAATCATGATAGGAAGATAGGAATCAAATAATCAAATAGGAAGAGTATATTTTGTGGCATAATTCTTAGTTACAAAAAAAAAGAAATGTCAATCATTTGCCACAACTTCTGAAGGTTAAAAAAGTGATTTTGTGCAGCTGATCCTTCTACCCATTAAAAAAAAAAAACTTTAATAAATCCATTTTAAAGTAAAAGTTAATATGCAGCATAACTAGATAAGGAAAGACAGTGATTTTATAAAGGTTTATTTATAGTAGGGTGCTTTAACCCAGTCTGGCCGCTATGTGATATAGACTTTTCTATACACTTTTCTAGAGTTACATCCATCCATTTTCTGAATCAGGATCTGGGGTAGCTTGGAGCTTATCCCAGGGGACTTATGGGAGACCCATTCTCAGGAGACACACAAACACACACACACACACACACACACACACACACACACACACACACACACACACACACACACACACACACACACACACACACACACACACACACACACACACACACACACACACACACACACACACACACACACACACACAAACATACCACAGACAATTTACTAATACCATGCGGCCAACAAAGCCTGTCTTTGGATTTGGGGAGGAAAGCAGAGTACCAAAAATAAACCCCCAAAACACTGGGGGGTCAATGGGGAAAAATGCTCTAGAAAGTAATTGCAGAGCATTTACATCCCTTCTAAAATACTCCTGGCCTATTCTCTCCTTTCTCTTGTCTTCAACCTGTCAGATTCTGTCCATCACACATATCAGTCCCTTTCCTCTTTAACTATACAGCTCTCTTGCATAATTCATATTTTGTCTCAACAGACTTGAAAGGTTACTTTTTGAAAGTCAATAGCAAACTGCCGGCCTGCATCTGAACAGCAAGTCAGTGACGACTGTATCCACCAAACATTCAGAAATGCATCTGCTCTCTCAAACCGTAACATAATTGCAGACATGCAGATTGCATAATTTTAGACCTTTATTAAATGGCACTTGCATATGAGGATCTACACATTTATTAATAGTCAGCTGGTTTGCAATAATATAAGCATGCCCATTCAGACCCAGTGCAGTATTTGTCTTAATCACCACTGAAGCACGATGAAGGAAAGCACTGCTCCCTGTTCCCCAGTGGTGTGGACTGTTTCATCAGAGCACAGATTAAATCCTAGGCCCTTCATAGGTGGCCAAGAGGGGATCAGGTGGATGTGAAGTGACAGGGAAAATAGGAGGAACAAACACTGACTGCAGAGAGGGAGGGAAAGAACGATCCACAGACTGGCCACACTGGACCCCAGCCAAACTCATCGACCGGAGCTGTGTCTCTAGATCCAGACACGAATGCTCACTGAGCAATTAGGGTCACTGAGCTGCTCATTTAAATGACTGTCTCTCTTTCTTTATTTTTAATGTGCACACAATTCTTAATCACACTACTACTTTTATTAAATTACATTTACATTTACAGCAATTGGCAGACGCCCTTATCAAGAGCGACGTACAACAGTGCTTTTAAGTCAAACAATTCAGCTATCTGAATGTGCTCATGTTATTGTGCTATGCTACTTATTAAAACTGATTTCTTAAGCTCACATCTTGTGTGAGAAATGTGTAGAACAAAAGCAATACTAAAGGTGAGCTGACTTGTACCTGTGTTTTTAAGGGCTTGCCTAACATGTCCATGGATTTGCTAAAGTATTGAGGGAGACAAGTTAGACTGCCTTGTTCCCTGCTTGCCCCTCACCTGTGATTTAGTCCAGCGGTTGAGAGAAGTGCCGTCAACAAACTGTTATTACCTCAATAAAGGGCAAAATCGATAGTGCAGAAATGAGCAGCCGGGCCCAGCGGCCGACGCTGTTAATATCTGGCTGGGAGTGTTAGAGGGAGCAGAGGACAAACTGAGTGAGAACACGGGAGAGAGACATAGACAGAAGTAGAGGATTAAAACCTCCACTACTCAGAGAAATTGAGGGTAAAATCCATCTGCACACATCAACCCTGTCACCACAATTTACCAGACATGTAGAGTCATGCAGAGAAATGATTTCTCATTTAGCTTCCCTGTATGCTAGCTAGTCAATTCTTTTCTCCCTCTCTCTCCACTTGCTCTCTTTCCTACTCCAGCTCCTTCTTCCCCCTTGTGGTGACTCAATTACTGTTGGCTGAGCAATAATAAAGTGTGGGCGGCAGTGGCTTCGATCGCATGACCCAGGTGAAGGCAGCCCAGGACAGCTGACTTCACCATGATGGATCACCCGGATCCCTTTCTTTCTCTCCATGCTGCTCTCCCTTGGTGACCCTTTTTCTGTCTTTGCCTCCCCATCCTCCTTATCCCCCACCATCCAACCTGCTTTCTCTCTTCCTTTATGTGAAAGCTTATAAAGAGCCAGAACTCCAACTAAATCATCTGTTATATAGCAATACTTTCTTTTAGTGAATAATAATAATTAAAAAAAAATGCTTAACTAAACATGCACAAACGTCTCTTGTGCTCTTACATAAAGGTGCTTCTGGTGACACACATGGTATATATATATATATATATATATATATATATATATATATATATATATATATATATATATATATATATATATATATATAATCAAGCTAACATAGAAAACTGCATCCTCTGGGACTTCCCCAACACCTGACTTAATAGTGGTCGAGCAGTGGAAGGCAGTTGAGTATTTTTTTCCTACTCATCTCATTCTCATGTGCCTGTGCTGCAGGTGCACAGCTGCTCATTGCTTGGTGGCTGTCCAACCATATTCATTAGAACTGCAAGGGAGTCTGTTAAAAATATGGCATGCCGTTAAGACGGTTCTCCAGGGAGGAGCAAAGGCAGTTTTTCTGACCCGCTCCCCTCTTGATGAACACAGTGGGAAAGGTGTGATGGCTCACCCCACCTTGGAACCGACTAATACATTCAAATTCATCACTGGCCCAGTGAAATGAGCCCAGGCTAAGCCAAGGTTAAAACCACACAGTTCATACGTGGACAGCAAAGTGTGTCAGTCTGTAAGAAATGAACCAGACTGCTGCAAACATGACAGACAGAAAGAATGATCATGACTCCTTTCTTAGATTAAACATAGAAATGAATTTAGCCTCAGTAAAAGGTTTCAACTTGAATGTCTTCTATTCTGAGGTGTCAGTAAGTTGAAAAGGTGGTGGTATGGGTGTTTATGGATGAGTGTGTGTATGTGTTTGTGTATGTGTGTGTGTGTGGAAGATATGCTGACAATTTCCATGTGGTGAATTAGGGATAAAGATCAAACGCAACAGCCCTATTTAGCCACACTAACATTGGCTTGTATGTCTGTCCTCTCTAAGCCAGCTGGGGAAATGACAAATGAGATTGGGATGTAAGGGGAGAGAAGAGCACTGGTGTTTTGATCTCCACAAACTATCAGACATAACGTAATGTAACATAACATTTAACTTAAAATTCTGTAACATGGGTGAGGATAGAACACAGTAAAAGATAATTTACTTCACTATTAAACAGCAGAAATTATTTCATTTCTAATTGAAATCTCTTCCTAAGTGTCCACTGAGAATTTTCTGTCTACTTTCCATGCACTGTATTGTCTGAACCAAGTGAAATTAAGTTCCATCCTAAACCAGGGCTTTGGATAGATGTACTGTGCTCTGACCTCAGTCACATTACAGGTATAATGGATGCAGTGGCTCTGGGACAATGAATACCAATAACCCACTCCTAATATAGGGAGGACTTATATAACAGTACAAGGTCAAACCTGGACTGACTGCAAAGGAGCATGACCAGCCAGCAATAATTACTCTTTTTTTAGTCTATTAAGTGCTGCAGCTCACACAGGGCTCAGGGGTATAGAACGTGTAGAAGATAAAGTACTGTTTATTTATCACTCCCAAAGGATTCATTAACATCTCTTTAAGTGGCATGAGAATGCACAAAGAAGTAAACAGGCCCCCCCCTTTTTTTTTGCTATGGCCGGATTGCTCCAGTTGTATCAATCTGGCCTCACTTGAGTATATTTTGATGGAAAATGTTACATGATGTTAGAATCATATAAGTAGCTAATTAAGAAGCATTAAAGGTTAGAAAAAGGTAGATAGATGGAACAAAGACGTTATTGTCTGAACATTATGGACACTCACAGGCCTTGCAACTAGGTTTATAAGAACCTGATCAAGGTGAAAGGTTTGAAACAGTGTTAGTTAATGTAGATGAATATTGAAATTTAGATGACATAAGGAGTGAGACACTGAAACTGACCTTTGGCAAGCGTTCAGGATCACCTGGATGTCTGGGGATGACTTTCTGTAACCGCTGGAAGCCATAGTCAATGGTGGGCTCATTCAGTGCTGAGGAGGAAACACAACAATAGTGTGACATAAAATATCACATCCACCTCTATTAACTTTTATGCTGTGCTGTTTGAAAACAGTGATTGCCTTTTACACATTTTTACTGCACATAATAAACATGTAGAAGAATTCAAATACGTCAAAACTGTAAATACAATGTCAAAAGAGGAATGGTACCAAATAACTAAGCAGAAATACAGCAATGGCTACCATGCAAAACTTTATGAATAAAACAGGACTTCAGGAATCAATGTGCACACCTTCTAACAGTTCATTCTGCTCCCTCTGCAGCAGCTCACACATAGCATTCTGTATCAGACATCAGCCTTTGCAAATGAAGCCCCCCATGGTGGTTATGTAAAAATGTGCACATGCTGTTTAGGATAACAGAACACACACGGCTCTGCTGATGCTCTACTATGACAGATTTTCAGGCATTATGAAATCTTAGGATTTTTATAACATTTTGATTATGTTCAGTATGACTAACTGCAACTTGTCATTATAGCATGTGCTACTGCATTTCTAACTCATCTTCTTGTCATACAGTAGGTGTAAAGTATTCTAATACTAGCTGGCTGTTACCAGTCCTTCTTTTTTATATTCATATATTTACTGGTTGTCTAGGTCTCTTTTTGAAGTATAATTAAAAAATATTGTTCAGTGCTGCTGTGGCCAAACTCTACAAACAATTGGACTTTTTTTTTTTACCCTGTACATTCATTTGTTCTATATACATTTATATACATAGTCTACATAAACATGATTTTTTACCATACATAACTACATGGTCACAAAGAAGTAACACATTTTAAGTTTAGATTTGTGCTTGTTCTGAGCATAAATAAAAACATTTGCTTGTATAAATACTCCAATAGATTTCTATAAAATCTATAACCTTATACTCAAAGTGCATCTGCTGAAGTACTCATTACAAATTATAAAATGACTATGGTTTGCTCAACTTCCAACTAAATCATTGCAATTTAATTTAGTTAGAAAGGCAATTACATAGCTAGTACTTGGTTAGTAAATACGTTTCTAACATTCAAACAAATCCATACTGTTTTGTTCATGTACTGTATGATGTGCTGCCTATTAGTTCCATAGAATGGAGTTACTGACAAAACATAGTTTTCCAACAACTACTGCATCCTCTTCTACACAGGTTAATAAATGATGGGTTTTGCCATGCTCCTAATAAATCTCACTCCTGTTCAATACATAAGCACTGTTAATCTGCAAAAATATTTCTAGGTCCAATAATCGAGTTAATGTTGTGATTTTGGTGTGGTAACACTTCAGCATTACAAGATTCCAGTCCACATAGATATAGGAATAACTTAAGGGACTCTTGCTGAGAACACAGCAATAAGGCAATATTTAAAAAGAAACATGATCTGGGCGATAGAACCAAACATCCTGCTTGGTCAGACCACACGGGCCTCGATGCACTGTTTTTTTAACCTTCCTGGACTGAGAGCTACTTTTGCACTGACACAATAGGCCTTTCTCCATGTTCAGTCTGCTACATTTGCTTGTGTGTTTGTCTATTGTGCTGCTAGATGTAGATCTGAAACACGGAGCTCCTTTATTTAATTGAGAGAAAGAAAAAGAGAAAGTGCGAATCTGTGAAAAATCCCCAATGCAATCAAGGGCAAAATATAGGAATGGGTGAGAAAAGTAATGATGTTGTAAGTGAAGCTAATAAGCACACTCACCCCTATAAACTTTATATATGTGTTGGGCCATTTGTAATCCCTTTCATTTGAAATCAAACAATCATGTAAAACACTTAATATACTACATACAAGTTGTCAAGTTATTGTGGAAAAGTGTAAAGTGACAAAATCTGTACCCTATAGAAAACTGCAATGTCTGGGCATCAGCTGTTAAAAAAAATCTCTGAAAATGATTTTTTCTTTTTTTTTTGGCCCCCTGCTGATGGGTCTTATTGGAAGCACTTAATAATAAATAGTTGCCAATATGACAGAGCAGTCTGGTGTTTTCTCATTTAGTTTAAACACATGGTAATGTGCACTTAACAGAGGCAATTAGGGGGCTATATAGATATTGAAGGAGGTGTATCTGTGGGTGCAGATGTTACATATCATAACAGCTTAATAGATGGGCCAACAATTTTAAATGAATATTGTGAAAAGTTAAATAAAATAATGTTTGAGTAACTGGAAAAACAGAACAAAATATTATGTTCTTCTGGCCTTCTTTGACTTTCCAGCTGATTGTTTCTTGCACAGAACAGAACATGAAGCATTAATGGCAATGTGTGGCATGGACTATTTGGCCTGCATTAGATTGCTCTGATAAAAAAAGATTGCAAGACAGAGTGAATGTGTAGAATGCAGTGACTCTGTCTTGACTCTCCTGCCACCCTTCTGTTTGCCACCCTTCTGGTCATTTCCTGAGGGAGCGTACTCAGCTGTCTGCAACCTCCCCAGCTGTAAGGACAGACTGAGGGCAGCTATTCCATGCAGTGGAGTGTAGTCTGAATCCTGATCATCACTCCTCATTACTGTGCAGGAAGAGCTCCAAGCAGGTGGGAGCTAGCACTTAATGGGTATTAAAGTAGAGTGAACAAATGGCTCTCAACCTAGATCAAGTGTCTATATTTCTACTCCTAGATAGCTGCGGGAGTCTGAATCCAAATTCAACACACCTGATACAGATAATCAACAACTTCATTAGCTTACTAGATTGTGAAGTGCTGCATTAGTTTTGTAACAAATCTCTACAGGAGAGCAGCTTATGTTTACTTCAAGAAATACTGAGTTTGAAGGACTATAAAATACAAATTGAGTCATAACCTTCTTTAAGTACAATGCCATAAATGTGCCTAGCAACACCTAACAGTGTTCAGACTTTATGACAAATTGCACATCTGAATAGCTTCCTAATTGAACTCCAGCATTAAGAAATGTGAAATGAATCATGACACCACTTAGTCCCACAGCTGCTTGGTCGGCCACATGACTGACTGAGTGTTTACAAAAGGAGACGAACATAAACTGTTAAAACAACCCAGGTCCCATGATGGAGAGCAGAGCATAGCTATCGTCTAGGGGAAGAAAAACAAAAACAGCCAAATGTGACAGAATGATGCAAAGCCACCCTAAGGCTGATAATACATCATATCTAACTAGACTTCCTGTAATTAAGCCTGTTAGAGGTTCAAGTCAAGGATTAGGAAGTGTGGTCTAGGAATCAAAATGTGGCAGGCCATGCATAGATTATACACTATATAGGGGTTAGCAGAAGTGGACAAATAAATGTAGAATGCTGGATGAAGGACAGAGGCTGAGAGACTGGGCAAGATTTGAATTTTGAACATGGTTATGGTACAAGGGGACTCAAGTTACTACTGTATTAGAAAAAAGCATGTAGAATTCACATCAAAGCCTAAACTAACATGCTGCAATATTTATTAAGGCCATGGCTAGTTTGCTTTGCCTTTCTTATTAGCCTTTCAAATGTGTATAAAACCTGTAGACAACAGCTAGCCTGGAATTTGTAGAGCCTGAGATCTCTGAGATAGAATAGGTAATGAAGTGTTAGCTGATAGAGCCAAAGTGTGTGAGACTCGGTACTAAGTGTAGATACATCTCCTTTAAGACAATATAATGAGACAGGGCACCAGCACTACTAAAGGAGGTGTTTTAATGTGCTGATATATAGATGGATGGTGAAGATCTCTAAACTGTACTCTACTGCCCTCTCAGACATCTTCACATGTTTACTCCCCCTCATTGCTATTGATTTCCACATTCTGTACAATCTCCTCACCAGCCAGGCTGATAATGCAATCTTACTGAGAGGAGGAGAGAGGGAGGAAAGGGGGAAAGAGAGAGAAAGAGAGAGAAAGAGATGAGAAATGGCTTGAGCATGTATTGAATGATAAAAGAAAAGAGGAGGATTACTGAGTTCCTTATTTGGCCACGCTAATGTCCTTTCACACCCTGCATTATAGTGATGAGACACTGCATTAACACAGTCAACAATGTTCTAGAAGGGTCAAAAATGTTGACAAGCAATATCAACAGGATATGATATGTATGCAACCCAAACAAAGTCCACATCTTCTGGAGAACCCACACTCTTAGTGGAGTCTAGTTATTTCCGGTTCCTCTGCATTCCTCTGCACTTTTCCACAAACAGCTCCAGAGAACAGCATCCTTTGTCTGTACCCTTATTTATTTTCACACATTCAGCTGAGGAACTTGAAATACATAGTGTACATATTCCTCAAAGCTCACTATACAGACTGTGGACCAAAATAACAAATATTGGAGATACTGGATATTCACTAATATACAGAGACTTGCTTTCATAGCAGTATCAGTCTCACTTCTCTGGTTTCACTCGTCAGAAGGGGGATAATAAGGTTATGTGTGATGTCATAAATAATAACTCTAACATTGAAACCAAATATTCTGAATCAATATAGAAAAGAATATCCTGGCCATACTATACTGTCTCATTATGTTTACACAATGTAATCAATATAAGAAAATATAAAGCTGGTGCTTTCTGGTGCTGGTGCTTTTATAATCTGCAAATTGAATTTAGTGCCACCTGACCTGACAAATCCTTGAACGAAAGGTACAGAGGTATTAACTGTCCATGATGGTTGGTTTTGGAATTAGAATTGGGGAAACATATGAACAATAAACATATAAATGAACAAGAACCACTGTTTGAAGGATTGTGTGCAATCACTCAGATCAATGCTCATCGAAATTTCATGAAGGCACAGCCAGATCGCTTCATATTTCACAGTAATTACGAAAGGTCTGCAGGGGTAGATTGGCAGGGGAGGAGATACTCAAACTAAAGATAAAAGATAATCTGAATAGCTCTGTCAGGACTGGCTAGTCAAAGCATTAATCTTTTATTAAAATCACACTAATTAACAAAACTTTCAGAGACATTTCCATGGCCAAAACAAATTACTTCTTCATGCAACCTTTGTAACAGTGTAGATCTTATGACTAGCCACTTGCTCTAAATTGTTGGTGGTGAATTGAGTCAGGTGACCAGACTTAGACCTGCTCCAGCTGTATTCCTGATTGACAGAACAGAGAGGCATGCTGGGTAATTGGTCTTTAGCGGAACCTTTTAACAGGCACTTGTGGGCTTTGTACAGAGCTGTTAATGTCGGGGTGGTAATGTTATCTCTTTTCTCTCTCTCTCTCTTTTCCCCAGAGCTCTCTCTCAGGTGTGATCTCATACGCTGTGGATGGGAATCAATAGGCTCAGTGGCAGAGTGTTCGATGCCTGCCTGAATTATTGCTTCATTTTTCTCCCTATATAGATGAGGCCTGTTTTCCCCAACCCACCCCACACCGGGATCAATATCTTACAATCTCATTTTTATCCATTTTTCCATAAAACCAGTGATTGTGTTTGTTTGGAAAAACCGACAATCTAAATAAGGTATGGCTTTAAGGAAGGGGAAAGCATATAGGAGGAACCTGTGGACATAAAATGGATGACTTGTTTTTCTTGATCCTGAGTGTTGGCTGCTGTGAGGCAAATACATTTGTGTGAAATGGCCCACTGACGACTTTATGCCGTAAAGCAAACCAATTTCACTATATCTTTATAGTGACAATTTTCACATCAAACATCAGCAAATTTACTTTGAATGGTTTCCATTGATCAAGGAGCATAGGACCATTTGTCAATTGAATTAAAGAGCCTTATTATTAAAACTGAACATTCACTCACTATATCTCAAATAATACTGGTGGCTAAACAGACTGGACAAAAGCTATCCATCAAATCCTTTGTAATAGAATGATTAGAAGCACACTCATGGTTAGTTAAACTGTTACACACAATTGATTTTGCCTGGAATCATTGTGTTTTTAATCTCATGTACAATAAAATAAAAAATAATCAATTAAACCTAGTAAATATTCCACCAGACATTTTGTCCAGCTCCATTTTCGTCTGGGTCTGGGCCTTTGTTCTTCCTCAGTTTCAGTGAATAATGCTTTCCATAGCCCTCATCATTGGATGGGAATTAAAGAACTTCCCCTAATGTGATCCAGCAGAGTCTTTTTAATATCAGGCTTGATGGGTGCTGTTCAGCCCACTGGCCTGCATACTGAGCAGGGAAGAATTGCTTGCTGAACCTCACAAGCGATTCATCAACACCTCCAATCTATTGGTCGCGCCGAGCGCACACTTGCCTTTTGGGAGATAGTGTTATAACTCTGCCTCCCACTGCATGGAAATGGATGGAAAGCCTTTTTCGACTAATGATTCAAATGTGGCAATCTTGTACAAGGTAATATGCAACCAAACATGGAAATGCATTTTTTGCTGATGGAGTGAGAGAGAGTGGAGAGGAATGATTCAGTCCTCTTATCTGCAGAATGCCATGCAGGAAGCATAATGTACCAAATGGAAAGGGCTTAATTGTTTCTAATGATAATATATTGTAATTGCATGGAACCCTTGGATGTCTAATTGCAGAGCAAAGTGTTGAGAAACTACTTACACAATCACTATACTGTACCTTCTTTATCAGTAGTAAACCTTAAAAGTCTACAAGCAAATAAAAAGACAAATGGTGGTCAAGATTTGTTGGACTATAAGTGAGGCTCAATTATTTCACTTTGCGTATATGGGCTTCCTTTTTACTGCAAACTCTTGTATTGACCAGCATGTGCCAAGAATCTGAGACCCCTGAAATGACATCATCCATTATCTAGAAGGCTTTTGAGAAATCCATTAACAGAGTGGTCTCTGGGTTCATAAGCAAACACAGCAGTTGGTGCCATAATGCAACTGGATCATCTGAAGTCATCACATGCCACTGAATTCTAAAATAATACATTTAATATAAACCCTACAAACAAAATGGAACCAAAGCTGTTTTGTAGTGTGTATATGAAATTCAATTAAAGGTGCTCACAATGAGCATAGCTACTGATCCACTCCATTGTGGTTCTCTGCTGTTCTTCAGGTACAACTCTGCATTTCCGCATAGTCGTGTGGCGTACAAGCATGGCAGCATCGGTGCACCATTGATTTAATTAGGTCTCCATTTCCTCTGGCTGACAGAAGTTGATTAGAGACGCCAGATGTCCCATACGTAATTCTGTTGCCAGCTGCCATGCAGTCCAGCCAATCCTCTATGATTAGTACCCACTGGCAACTGGGCATGGCCAAGGTGCCAATTGGAGCCAGGGGAGAGAAACGGCAGGCTGACGCCCCAAACACTGCACTGCAAACCAAGGGGGCTGCTGGAGATGGGCACCAGACGAAAAAAGAAGAGTCACGTGTTTTATGAAACAGTGTCAAAGTGAGAGAAAATTCAGAAGAGAAATTCCTCCATGTCTGTTCTCTGAAAATACAAATCACTATGGATTATGACTGGTGATTCTTTCTATGTGCTGCTCTATCATTGCAAAAAAAATCATAACAGACTCTCTACTGAAAAAGCAGAGGAACAAAAAAAAGGCTATTGTGAGTATTGTGGTTGCAAAATCCTTCTCTTCATGCTTGGCCATGGGCTTTGGGAATGTACTATGAAGAGAGGCCAAGTTTAGTGCCATAAACCCGATGAGCACTCTCATTCACACACATGAATGCGTAGGCACAGACATAGACGCATGCTGAGCGGACAATGGCCACAGCTGAGCACCCTTTAAATGCATTTATGAAATCTAGTTTTTATACTTATCTCCTGGGTGTTAAAGCTTTAATTACTTTAATTGCAAGTTGCAAATTAACAAACACCCTCTTAACATATTCACAACACACATATTTCTTCCCAATTTATTAAGCACTTTCATGAGACTTTTTTTGTACAGTACCTGTGTAGATGAATCTGCCTGGTGTTCCCTTACAGAACTGTTTGGATTTATAGGACAGAGTGACTTCTACCACCCCAGGGATGTGCCTGGGGGGAGTCTGCACCCGAATGGCATGGGGTGTGATAAGCTGTGAAAAAGAAATTAGAGAAAGAAAGAATCAATGACAAGAATATATAATACTCAGTAAATAACAAATCATTATTATTTCTAAATAATTTACTACTAAAAACCTATTACTTAGACACCACTGGAAATTTTTCCAATAACAGTTCACTCTGTTTTATTAATTATTTAATTATTTAATTTATTCCTCTTAAAACACAGGAATTTGAAAACAACACATTGTACATATAATTTTTATCTTTATTGTTTATTTTTCTTTTTAACGCCCCCAACAATAACAACAAGAATCACAAAAAGGAAATCAGCTTGTCATGCTAAACAGAAACCAGACCGCTGCTCTGAGGAATTTCCTGTGACCAAAAACATATATGAACAGATTAATCTCAGCACTGACACTGGAGATCCTTCCACAAATGTTAAGTTAGCATCTCCATGCAGAAAGCTTCTTATCAATGCTTCTGCTTTGCTTCTTGAAATTAGAATCAATTAAGTCCTGGTGAAGTCAAAGATAATATAATAAACAATAACAGACCTGAACCTGAACCTGTGATTGTTCTTTTTTGAAATAGTTTATTTCCAGCTCTAACTTTTGGACCCCACTGTAGAATAAAACAAACAAGCCATATGAGGAAAGAAAGCACTGCGTCAGCTGTGTGTTTCTAGATCCTGTGCAGTGAAACAGAGGGAGATTCTCTGGTGTGAAATAATTTTCACTCTCACATCACATTCCTCCATATGAATCCTTTTTACTGAAGACACTACTCAGTGGGTGAGTCAGCAGGACAGAGGTAATGTGTCTGGGAGCATTACCAGATTGATAACTGATGTCTTTTTTATTAGAATTAACATATGGAACACTATCAGGCATTGCCATGAGGTTACACACAAGTCACTGCTGATGGGGATGACAAAGCACAATGTAATGAGACTATGTTACTCACAATTACACTGAACTGCATTTCATTTGCTGAATTATTTTTCTTGCCTTTTCTTGATTCCTATTTTCCCTTCATCTTTCTTGCATGCAATGCTGTTTCTGTTATTGAATGTGTAACATGATGTGAGCAGAATGTATTTAGAATTAGATAAATAGACAGCAACAGGCCTGCCAGCTACATTTGCCCCTTAATGATTAGAGGTATTAAAGAGACTTTAGCACCCATAAAAATGTAAAAGTTAAAAGCCAATTATGTCTCAGCTGATTTGTGAGCAATTATATAATAATTAGAGAAACTCAGTTAATGAAAATATGGACAATGGCTTGCATTAAGTGCTGTTTAATAATTATTATGAATAATTAAATGTATTGTGCCAAGAGGACTGACCTCACTCCAGACCAGCATGGTACCAAATATGACCTGCAACCCATCAAAGAAGTTGTCCCCGATGATAATAACAGTGGCCCCTCCTGTGGTCCAGCCCTCACTGGGACTGATGGCTTTAATGCAGGGTGTGGCTGCACTCGCAATGGGACAGAGAGAAAGAGAAAGACAGAGAGTGAGTGTGGACTTCACTTAGATGCTGTACAACATACCAGATACTATTAAAGAAGAACATTTATGTCGGTTTCACTTGGACTGACTGTAGGTCAGATTCAAGACACTATTTTGTCACCAGGGACTTATAAAATAAAATGATTGGAATCAAAGCAAAACCATTTAAACATGAGCCTCCTCCATTCTGATGACAGACACTCTGCTTAACTTGCATGACAAACCATAAAAAAGGGGAAAATATTGTTCATATTACCAATGTCACACATTAAATCCGTGAACTGCCTGTGAAGCATACCAAAAGTCAAAGTAATTGACACATTTCTTGATTATGGGATCAGATTTATGGGGCCCATTTGTAAACTGAGGCTTCAGCAACCTAATGACAACTGACAGAATCATTAAGGCAGTCACATATGATTATTCTGAGGCTGGTCCTTTTAAAACAACCCCATACGCTTCATGACACTATTTTCCGAGTGAAAGATGGCCTGCACTCACCAAGCATCAATTTAAAACTACTCTACATGAAGCTCTAACCTGCTGCTTTCTATATACTCCTGCTCTGATGTAACCAATGACATACCACAGTTAAAGCGCAAAGAGCTCATCACTTTCCATCAAGTATATGATACCAACCTCTGCTGGGTAAACTGTTAACGGTTTTGTTTTCAATCAAAAGTTGTGCAGAAAAGGTGTGAGTGTTGGGAGTGGACAGGAATGTGAGATGAAGACAAGGAGTGTGAAATGCAGGAGAGGACAGGGCTGTATATCTGAAAGCTGATATTCAGAATCATGCTTTGTTTTGGGTCTGGGGATAATTAAAGGAATCTTACGGTCTTTAAAAAAAAAAAATCAGTTCCTTCCTTCTCATATTCTGTCAGTGATCACGTCACAGTAATGACCCTGAAGACCTCCATACCCAAAGGCTGTGAATGCTAATTTGGATGATTATATTTATTAAATATTACCTTGACCCATGCACATAGGGAGGGCCCTGTGTGACTGCTTGTTTTATGACACTCGTGTAAATGTCATGAGATCCCAAGTCTGTACAGGAGTCGAACAAAAGGCCAGCCGCTGCGGGACACACTGGCAAAACAGCAGCAGGCCATCAAAATTCAACACCTTAATAAGCCGCAATTTCATTTCACCATGTTGAACTTTGGCTCACGATCCTGAGCTTGCCATCACACCGAGGGCACTTTATTTGACTAATTACTGCTATTCTAGGTTGGGGGATGGGTGAAGTAAAGATGATGCAAAGAAGACACATATAGGAGAACAAAATGGTGATTTTTGGAGGTGGATGACAGAGTCAGGCAAGACGTGTGTGTGTGTCAGGCTGCTTGCTAGATTTTAGTTCTAGATTTTAGTGTTAGACTGTGCTCAGGGTTGGTACATTCTGCTCTCTGTTGCTACACACATGTGCAGGGTGATTGCAGTTACATGGCATAATTCAATATGGTGGCTGCACTAAACTAGGGTAGATAAAGAGGTACGATGCAGCAATCTGTGATGGTAATCTTGGCTTGGGATGACTCTTTTGCAGTGCTCTGAAATTGTGCATGGATTAACCAGATGGTGTACTGGGAATCCATCTGATAGGATTAAACTTTGCTGCCTTCCATTGCCGCCATCTGTTCCCCTGCGCTGTGTACAGAACGTGTACATGCACACTAACACACTTGAACACACGTGCACATATCCTGAACAGTCACACAGAGTGTTTATTCCTCTGAGTTTGTGGCCTGAAACTGACCACAGCAGCTTTTTCCCCCTTCCCCACACTTTATGTGCCATGGCTTTGGCTCTTGGTGTCCCACCCTGTTTTCACAACCTCCAGCTTAAAGACCTCACTGCACAGACCGCCTCTGAGATGGCAGCCTTGTCACCCAGCAGGGAATGAGAATTACGTTTCCAAATCAATGCAGCACGGCACAAGCTGGCCTGAGCAGTGTGAGTATGAGAAATCACACTGTTTATTGTTTGACCTCTGAATCATGACCAAATTTGAAAGGTTTTACTTAATTAAAACAAGCCTTCAAGTGGAGAGATGACTTTTTGTGGCATCCAGACAAATATACTGTAAGAGGGTAATATGCACCTTTGTCAGAAAGTATACATACTCTAATTGTCAGAGAAACTCAATTAGTTTAGAAAGTCAATTAATATATACTTTTCTTGTATGTTCCTAATCAAGTATATGAAAAATGTATTTTGTTTCAGAAAGATCTTGTCAGATTTCAAAATATCTCCATGAGTTAGAGTTTTCTTAGAGGTTCTTCTCTGGTGCTACGTTCAAACATACAGCGATTCACAGTATCATAAGCAACAGAAACTATTGCCAACTAGATGTTGGTGTGTCTAGCAATATCAGTGAACAGGCCAATGAGGAGAATATAGTTTTTTCCAAGCTTTGCAATATCCAAGGCCAAAGAGTTGAGTGACTGTAACAGTGAAGATTTGATCAAGAACTCTTTTATTGCCAAATATGCATTCTCTATTTTATTGATATTCATTCCTGTTCATTGTAACTTTTATTCCTAAATGATGTGTAGTTGGGAATCAAGAGACACTGCTGTTAACCCGATCTACAATGAGCTCAGTCATGACTGGGAACATAATCATCTCCACAGTGGTGCCTGGAACACTTTCGTCTGTAGGAACACTCAGAGAACTTCCTTCACATGCAGCAATCACTTTACTTCCTCCATGACTGGTTAAGTATGTAATCTGTAGATAATAACATTTATAAACTGGGTATTCCTGTAGCTGCTTTGTGTATGTGTTATGCATGCATGAAGCAGTAGGGGAACCTTAGCGGAATACTTTTAGGCACATCTTGCATTTGCCTGTGAGCAGTTGTTTAACAAAATACAGGAAGCAGTAAAAGACAGAACAGAAAGAACGGTGTTCATATAATGATAAAACAGCTTCTCAAACTCCTTCTTGGTGTTAATCAGATCTAACCAGTGTGACAAAATGTTTTCAGAGAAACAGTGACGTGAATTCTCTAACAAATCAATGGATAGCAAAAAGAGGGCACCGGGAGCTTAGAAAGCTTATAGAGCTTATGTACAGTAGGGCTGTATTCAAATTATACATAAATATAGCTCTAATTAATTAATGACATTGTCCATAAAATCAGACAAAAAATAATGCCACCAGAGGAGACTAATCATAATTTGAGATATTGCTAAAGGATCAAATTTAATTCTGTTTCATTACACATTTAAATTTATGAACTACACTTGGCCATCTTATTGGTTTTAGTTCATGTGATGAGAGACTGTGGGGACCTTATTGTTTTATGCAGTGCTGTTTTCTGGAGTGGCAGGTAGGGTTGCTGAACTTACCTTGCCTCAGGTGGGAATCCAAATATGTACATTTAAGCCTCAATAAGTGAAAGGGAATCTTTTCCCATTTTCCCTTCACATAAGCAAATAAAAAGTTGTAATTTGATTACTATGCAGGGATCTTGATTACCTGAGGTCAGGATGGTTCCTACAATTGTGGGTACTCAAGAACAAGAGGACACCAACATACTCACCATGTTCCAAGTATGAGGGGGTTCCCTCTGAGGGGTCGAGTCTGCGAGCCCTGCGGCCATGTTTAGAGTTGTTGTGTACAAACATGTTATCAGAGACGGCCAGAACATGACCATCCACACTGACCGTTGTAGATACCACCACCTACAGGACGACCAGACATAATAATGCCTCCTAATTTAAAGTACAAATCCCCATTTACTGACTTTACCACTCATATTTACAGGACAGCAACAACTGTTTAGGCTATTTATGGCTCTTTGGAAGCAGAGAACCTTTTATATATATCTTAGCAGCATCAAGAGATTTTATTCTCAAGAGACATGAGGTTTAGACCTAAGCAACCTTGGTTTAGCCAAGCACTGATTTTTTACTTAATTTACTTAATTATTTCGCCTATCCTGTTATTTTATACACTCTTTAACAGGTATTTGCACCACACTATACTTTCTATAGTAATTAATTGATTAACTGGAAACTGATTGGTTACTTCATTCACAGTCTGCAGAAATACAAGTACTCATAAAACATTCTGTATGCCAATAGCACAAACACAATGAGTAATTACAGTCAAGGACTGACATGATCATTAGTGTGCACAGGTTGGAGAGTCAATAACATGTCGATAATATTACATAAAAGCACAACAAGGCAATAAGACCTCAAACTGTGTTACTAAGAAGTTTTAATATATTTTGCAAATCAGGAACACACAATAACAAATAGTGTAAAGCATTTAAACAGTCAAATCAGGAATGTTAATGACAGCTAAATAAATAAGTAAATAAATAAACTAAATATTAGACGTACTGAATCCATGATTCAAATTTTATTCAACTTTGTCGACCCATTTTTTTTACATAATAGTATTTTCTCTTAAACAATCTTTGAAAAACTTCTCTTTTTCAGTTCTTCTAGTCTCTTGGTTGCATAATCTGTATTTAATTAAGCATAAAATATCAACTCTGTATATTTTATTTATGTGTATTCATTTTGCTCACTTTCATGAAGAGTGCCAGAAAATGAATATTCGTTTATGCCAAAAACTGTGTTGAGTCTGGCTGGTTGTATTTTTATAGATGGATGGACAGTAACTGCACCATCAGTGCAACGTACAGTACAGTACAGAATGGGTATCCAATAGACATTTTTTTCCAATGAATAAACATTAATATATAATATTCCTAATGTCCATATGTACACAGTCACAAGATTTAGTGTTAGTTGTTACCTGGAAGCGTCGCATGTCTCTTGGGTTCCCTGCATTCTTTAGACAGTTCTGGTTGCACTTCAGGAAGAACTTTAGGAAAAATCTGAAAAGACACAGAATAACAAAATATATTGTGCCATGGCTGGTGCAATATCATTGCACCGACAGACATCAGTTTCTAATCTATTCTGCATGAGAATCATGGAGTATCAGCTAGGAGAAAACAAGACAAAAGTGTCTTATTTTTAACCAAATTATCAGTAGCCAAATTAAAGAGTTTCTTTTTTTATTTGTTTGTTTGTTTTATGTCAGTCATTATTCAGCCTTGAAAACAGACAAAATAGGAGATTTTGCAGAACCATTTCTTAAATCATTTCACATCATTCTCTATTATTCTCACTTATTTGTCTTTAATTAAACATATTTTTAGGAATATTTTGGCTTTTCTCTTTGTGTTTGTAACAGACCAGTTTTTCCTTGCATGTTACCCATTATCATATTCACTGTTAATTAACTAAGTAGTTTTTCTTTTTCTCTCATTATATGCTTCCCTTTTCCCTTCTACTACTGAACCTTTGTGAACAACCAGTGTGTGTTCATCCACCTGCTGTTTTAAGAAGCACTCAATTATGCCCTATGGCAGAACACAGCCATGGCTCAGTCACATGCCACCACGTGTCCTGTGATTACTAACAATACAGTAGTCTTAACATCTCCAATTTCTTGCACACTAACAACACTTGGTCTTCACACAAACCCAAACATACCTATAAATATTCATACAAACAAGACATGTGTGCATTGCCTTTTCTTTAATATATGCACGTGTGTGTGCTGATGATGTTGTTTTTTGTTGTTTGTGTGTGTGTGTGTGTGTGTGTGTGTGTGTGTGTGTGTGTGTGTGTGTGTGTGTGTGTGTGTGTGTGTGTGTGTGTGTGTGTGTGTGTACTGGCTGGAATTTACAGATTCTAGCCTTTATCTCTGTCTGTCTGATATTGCTGTCATTATATATTCCACACTCGTCTTCTTGCGTCCTTTCATTCTTTTGTCATCTTTTTTTTGAAACATTCATTCCTCTTCCAGTAGCTCTAATGAGCAGAGGGCAGAATGTCAGCATACCTGCACTCACTCATTCAGACAGACAGACAGACACACAAACTATTCAAATAGAGAGATTATTTATTATGAGCATGTGTGCAGGGATTTGCTATTGAAAATGACCTGGCTATGTTTTAGATAAAGTTATCAAGTCACACTGAACTTTAGTTGAATACATTTAATTCAGTTTTATTTTTTTAACACTTTTAATAGCCCTTGTCACAAAGCACATTTTCACCAATCCAAAAGTTGACTTAAATCTCCACTGAAACAGAGGTGAGAGTACCACTGAAATTCCCTGAGAAAACATCAGAAAGAAACCTTGAGAGGTTTCAGAAGGGAAATCATCCTCTTCTGGGTGACAGCAGATTGGAATATAAATCTTTACTCTACAACTAATTACTTTAAAGTCAAACAGTACTAAGGGTGTTCAAAGGATGTGCACAATGAATACATTATGAATACGAGTCCCAGAATAAGGACAGGGAAGCATACATGGAATAAGTTTAAAAGATAATGTAAGCATTAATTACACTGTTAATATTACTTATGGTTTATATAAATAAACTAAACAAATAAAATAAACATTAGTTGGTGTTTGTTCCTTTTAACAAATGCTGTAAATAGTGTTAGTTAATGGAATTTTAATATAAAGCATTGTCAAAGACCTCTATATGATGAATAGGATGGAAATCCATTGTAGTGATGTTGTAATTCATTGATCCATGTGTGTGACAATGTGTGTGTGTGAATGTGTCCACAAAGATAACTAAGCACAGTGCTGTTTAGGTAAACAGATTCTTCCCTGAGGGCTGGCTGTATTAATGCCTGCAGCCTTCTCTGATATCGTTTACTGTAAAGGCTAAACCATGCAGTGTTTCTGTCTGAATCTGAACTGCTGCCGCCTGTCTGAGCTCTCCATGATCTCTCTAGCCATCTCTCACGCTTGCTCTCAGCTGCCCCTGTGTGTCAGTAGCACAGAGAGTGTACCCATTCCTTCTAACACTCAGCTTAACCCCAACACTCGTATCACACACTTGCTCAGTCCTACTAAATCCCCTGCAAAAACCAGGGTGTGTGGACAATAACTTTCCTACACCTTTGTGTCTCATGCTTGCACTGTTCACACACACACACACGCACACGCACACGCACACGCACACGCACACGCACACGCACACGCACACGCACACGCACACGCACACACACACACACACACACACACACGTACACACACTTTATCCTACACTTCAGAAACAAGGAGTGTAATGTGTATATATTATCGATCCCTACAGCACTGGAGAGATCCTTCACATTCACATGTCTTATGTTTATTAAAATACACAAAGTCTGTTTCACAAAAGAAGCAATTGGATGGCAGACTGATTAAGAGCACTCCAATTAGTGGAGGATAAAGTGGGTCCTAGGTTTGGATAACAGGAAAGAGCTGGACAACACAATGTGACCTACTAAACATGTTCCTGTACATGACATATTCATATTTGTGTATAATATCCAGCAAATATATTCTACATAGTAAAATTGACAGCTATGAGAAAGAGAATATCTGGGTATACAAACATGCAAACACAAGAAAGACACAATGAAGAACACATACAGAAAGAGGAATAAGGAAGAAATGACAAGCAGGAGGGCATACGGCTGTAGTCACAGGGGTTAATATAATCCTCAACCCTTGACCTCTGACACAGGATCACATCTGTATGTGCAGAGATGTTGAACTTCACCTCTAATTGCTTTTGATTTTTCCAAGACTGAAACATAAGCATACATCAAAGCAATTTTACACTTTTACACACTTTTTGAGCTAACAAAGTTTTAGCTAAATAAAAGTTTTTGTTGTTGTCCTTCGGCTGCTCCCTGTTTCGGGTCACTACAGCAAATTATCAGATCCACAATATTTTGATTCTGGCATTGGTTATATGCGGAAGCCTTTCCTGACATAACAAAGAAAAGGGACAGGCTTGGGACAGTCACTGAGAGTTAACCCTTCAGTAGCTGAGTTAGTTCTCTGCCCTGGCCAAGGCAATGACAGCGTCGGATCTAGTCACTGGATCTTAAAGTAAAAAACACTAACTACTGATGAGTGGATTGTATCCTGGGTCATGGTCTTCATTCGGTGGATTGTGATACTTTCACCCATGGAGGATGTTGGTGATGTCACTGACTGTCTTTTTTGTGTTTGAAAAATAGAAATATTAGGAAATGAAACTGTGGTGTGGACTGTGTATGAACGCAAAAAACACTTCTTTGACCCATGTATAAAATAACCCTCAGAGTTTCTTAAAGGCACATATAAAAAAAACAATCATTTTTAATTCTAAACCTCATTTACGCTGAGTTACTACTGTCTAGCTGCTTAAATAGCAACCATCATTTCTTAAATTGCTTGCTATAGCTGTGTGGGCTGTGAAGAATGAATGTTAGCAGAGCAGATAGAAAGCATGTGCTAATCTAATGTCAGCACTAAATGCAGCAGTGTGGCATTGGAGCATGTGGCATGTGTGAGTATGGTGTTACCCACACCCTCAGTAAATGAGACCAAGTTGACGGCACTGGCCATCAATTATTCAGAGGCTGAGATGGCAATTATGGCACTGAGCACAACCAGCATGAATATTTTATGAAGGTTAACACAGAGTGAGGGGGATGCAGAGGGAGAGAGAGAGAGAGAGAGAGAGAGAGAGAGAGAGAGAGAGAGAGAGAGAGAGAGAGAGAGAGAGAGAGAGATTTAGTCCTAAGAGACACAGTGTTACCAATTCTCACCATGGAGCGTACTCAACTTGCTACACTCCTATAGCTAGATATCCTTCTTCATGTTCGTGTTCTTAGCCTGCCTGTCTCTTGTCACCTTGCACCACTCTGTCTTTATCTTCATTGGCTGTACTGGTTCACCTAAGAGTGATCTGCATGAAACATCTTAAAGTGTTCCTGATGTAGTTAGGCACCCAGCTCTCCATTACTCCAGTGCTATGGGTATAGCAGGAATGCTGCAGTTGTTTCGAATGTGTCATGCAGGTCGTGGCTAATTGAGTAACAGGACACCATGCTGAAGAGTGATGGCCTAATCTTTGAAGCAACAGTGTCGAAGCTTGCCAGCCACACTGTGCCTCCCTGTCTGCTCCTGGTGACTCTTTGACTTACATATAGTTACTCACTAAAAAAAATAAAAAACAACAACTATTTGCTAACACTTCAAAAATACATGCCACATGTCCTTACCAAGCAGGCCAAGCAGACACAGAACTAAGAACAAAAAAGTAAACAACAGGAAATGATAACATCTAAATGTGATGATAACAAAACTAAATTCATACACACACACACACACACACACACACACACACACACACACACACACACACACACACACACACACACACACACACACACACACGCACGCACGCACGCACGCACGCACGCACACACACACACACACACACACACGCACACACACACACACACACACACACACACACACACACACACACACACACACACACACACACACAGAGAGAACACAGCAATGTGACAGTTACAATGTCTTTCCCTCCCTTCCCCCTTTTGGAAAACAAAAAGCAAGCATGGGGTGCTGACAGCTCAGAAATTGCTTACAATACAGATTTCCGAAAAGATCTACCCCAGGCAAAAAAGTAAAAATATCACTGGCTTGCTTAGCTGGTCTTTCAGATGTCTTACCCCTCCTTCTTAAGCCCCCCTCCTTGCTATGGCTGGATTTCTGCACCGGCCTGCGAGTTTGGTGCCAAATGCAACCCAAGAACTATTTCTATTTCAGAAAAAAAAATATGAAGAGAATTCGCTTATCATAACACATGAGGAAAGGAGCTCTTGCTTAGCTTTCCACAACTGAATGCATGTAACAAATACTTGTTCTGACCAGCTTCACCACAGAGAGAATTTGTACTAGCAAGAGGTCATGCTGTGTTTTCTGTGAAACGTTCTTTAGAATCGCAACAACTGGGAAAGAATCATTTGAATGAAGAATGAAGAATCATTTGAATGACATTTCAGAGAGCCAAGTGTAGGTTAAAGGACTAAAATGCTTAATTAATATTCTGTTTGTAGAAAATAAGATGGCTGCATTTTGATGCAATTCTCAGAACACAGTTTGTAACTTTCAGTTGCACAGCCCTTGAACTGGAAAACTTATTTGCGTGTCTCCATCACGTTACTGTATCCCTCCTCACTGTGTTTTCATGTGATCAATCCACTTCATGTCATTACCTCCTCAAGTGCATTGATTTAAGAGTGTGTATGCGATAGACAAAGATAAAGGAGAACGACATGTTGGGGACAGAAAGAATGCAGAGAGTGAGAGCGATGAGTGAGATTTTACATCAGACAGACAAACTAAACCCTGGAGATGAGTGCAGTGTGGATGAGCGAATTATTTTACATAATAAACACTTCATATTCAGGCTTATAATTGATAGCTGAAGTCAGGCAAGGCAGCGTAGCCACCACATTTGGGCTTTGGGAGCTGTCATTCAGACTCGAGTTGCTGGAGGAAGAGGGATAACGACTGTCATCTGACAACTGCCTTATTTAATTTGAACATTACTGCTAACATTAGTGATTACAAAGCCACTGTGTCCTAAGCAGCCATGTCACAGTGCAGTTTAGTTAATTATTGTGCTTAAAGTAACAGCAGCTGCATGGGTTTGTTATGTTAGGAAATATTTTGGTATGGCAACACACAGTACTGAAGCAAAGATAAGAATGTGATAAGTCAAAGGCTTGGAGGGAGAGAGAGAGAGAGAGAGAGAGAGAGAGAGAGAGAGAGAGAGAGAGAGAGAGAGAGAGAGAGAGAGAGAGAGAGAGAGGAGTGGATTTATCTATTGAAAATCCTGCTTCACAGCTGTTTAAATCTTTGTGCATGTAACATGGTCGACTCAGGCTTAACCTTGGTTGTAATTGTCAAATTAATGATAGATTACAGGGTGCGTTACATGAAGACCCAGCTTTAAAATAACACATGGAAATAAATATGTTTAATCTGAAAATGATCCTAGTATTTGCATGATTACATTCTGGTAGTTCAAGACCTAGCCCTTGTATGGAGATCATAGAGACTGTAGAATAACCTCCCTTTAGTGGACTGTAAACAACTATAAATATGAGGTCTGAAGAAAGCCGTTTTACATAGATTTAAAAAGAAACAGAGAGAGAGAGAGAGAGAGAGAGAGAGAGAGAGAGAGAGAGAGAGAGAGAGAGAGATAGATAGATAGATAGATAGAGAGAGAGAGAGAGAGAGAGAGAGAGAGAGAGAGAGAGAGAGAGAGAGAGAGAGAGAGAGAGAGAGAGAGAAAGAGCTGGAGCACCCTCTTGTATATTTCAGAAGCTGTAGGCAAACACCTCAATAATTCATGGTGTAGAGATTGATTTTTTTTCCTTTGGCGAAAAGCAGCAGATGTGGTGGGGGCTGGGGGGGGGGGGGTAGTGTTTGGGGGTGTTGGCGCTAAAGAGTGTGGGATGATGGGGAGGACAACACTGGGGGTTAGCAGTTAGAGAAATCATTATCTTGACCACTTATTGTGTGAACAATGGAGCTTTAAAGTGTTCTTTCAAATTACCCCAAAGGGCAGAATCACACTCTCTTACCTTGGAAAATGGCTAATTTATGTTTGTAAAACAATCCTAATTGATCTTTCTTTCACTTGAGTGGAACAGAGCAATGAGTAGTGAGTGCAACAAGAAAAGGGTGAAGCTGTAAGATGCTCACAGTCAGAGGACGTAGGGGAATAATGATTAGGAATACAAGGCAAATGATCACCAGTGAGGGTTAAGCTTGCGAATCTGCTTAGCAAAAAAAAAAAAAAAAAAAAACACATCTAAATTTAAAAAATACAAATATGCACCTTGATATAAAATCCAGAGACAATATATTTACTGTACAAGGACCAAGAAATGATGGTGCCAAAGAAACAACAATTGAGAGTGAGCAAGATGGAGAGAGGGAGGAGAAAGTTGGCGAGTCGTCCTGCGTGTCTGTCTGATCGAGTCAGCTCTGTGTGCCTGTGATGTGATGGCAGGTGAGGCTTTGTGCATGAGGGACATCCTTTTGTCATTGCGCATACTCACAAATAATTCATTCCTTCAGAGTGGAAGGAGAAGTGTATTGACATGTACCACTTCTACTTTCTTTCACCTGTCTCTTTCAGACAGGACGCAAAGAACACAGAGACCTTTTCACAGAAAACAAGTAGGCACCAGAGCTCTCTTTCTACTACTACTGACCTAATTAAAGTGGCGAATCTCTCACTTCTCCTCTCCTTTCTCAAAAGGTAAAGAGACATAAATAATCCTTGTCATAACCTACAGTCTGAGACTGATGCTTCGCCATTTCTTTTTTCCCTAGTAAACTGCAGCATTTGTACAAAGCAGAAGAGTTTGCCTGGTGAGTTTTAAATGTCACAGAGATAGCAGCCAACCCTTAAACAGAAGACTGGAAGCACTCTGCTAGGTGCAGATGACGAAATGCCAGGGTACCATCAGCTGCCTTGTTAGAATTTAATGTACACTTAGCCTCAATCCACAACCACAACTTTTCTTCATCTTATTTCTAATGAAAAATGAATACAATGTTATTAAATGATATTTGATATTAAATGATTTTATTTTTCATTAACACAGCTGGAACGTTTGTGAAGTCAGAAACATTATATTTTTTGAAGCATTTCTATAAGAGTCCTGGAGAAATTGTCTTAAAGGTCAAAACATAAAAATCCTGTAGGACCACAGCTATAGAATTTTTTAATGGGATCCCTTTCTGATCTAAATGAGAACCCAATCTGATAGTTTTAAGAATCTTAAAGCTGCACTTTTCCACTGTCTTTATGTTTTACTAAACAAATAGTGTTTGACAGTGTTGTCTTGCAATTTGAGTGAACTTTCTGTAGACATTGTAGAGAGAATATCAAGTTATGCTGCACGCTGATCAACCTGCACTAACATCAGGAACAACACGAGAGGGTTGAATAGCAGTTGAATAGTTTTGTTTTGGGTAATTACTTCTTTTATGTTTGAAAAACTATGCCACCACAAACATGTCTGGCATGTATAGTATGTTACTTTAAACACAACATAAACATAAAAATATAACTTGCAATAAAATGAAAGCTGAGTCCAATACAATTTTTAAAATTAAACTGAATATCTAATAGCATTTTTAGGAAGGGAACTGTACAATATCAGGTCAGTATCAGATTTTTGCCAACATTACATTTATGTTTATGTCATTTGATGTCATTTGGTGACATTTAATTTTATACAGTAAAAGGGCCCAGCAGTGGCTGCTTGGTGGTCCTGGGATTTAAACTCACAATCAGTATCGCAATGTCTTAACCACTGAGCTAGCACTAAATAACACTTCAGGTTAGGAGTGAAAAAGAAAACCTTTTTCTAAAGGAAAAAGAACATATTGTTTAAATTTGTATGATATGATGCTTTCTCTAATACCACATACTACTGACTAGAATTAATCTAGAAATGACAACTGAAGTAAAAATAAGGCAAAAAGACAGTAAAGGATGCTGAGAGAATGACAGGGAGAGCAATGTGTTTGTTGTTGCAGCTGTGTACATCAGTGTGAGTTGGAGTGTCTCTCTCGCCTGCTAATCGTCTCCCCGATAATTTATTATTTAAATTATATTAGGCAACGAGGTGCAGTCAAGCGGATGTGGTACAAAACTGCGGCATATTGATTTTAACAGCGTGCTGTCTCCAGTGATTTGTGGCAGCTCACGGCTGTCTGCGAGTGACAGTCTCGGGATCACAGGGACAGGATGCCACGACGCCACATGCTAATGTGCACTTTAAACATTTAGCAGTAGGAGGTGCTGTAATTGCTTTGACAGCAGACAGGTGACCAACATAGTGTAACCTCTTCTCTTCTCTTCTCTTCTCTTCTCTTCTCTTCTCTTCTCTTCTCTTCTCTTCTCTTCTCTTCTCTTCTCTTACAGAAAAAAACTGTTGGTCTCTTCCTCCTCTCTCATGGAACAAGATGATAACCCTCTTCATGCTTTAATACAATGTGTAATTAGCTGTAGAGGATGGTCATTAGAAGAAATGCTTCATCACATGCACAGAGGAGTTGTGCTGCGGCTGTGATGATGCCATCACCTTTTCATTAGTGTTTTCGTTAACTACTAGTTCCAGGCTGTTTTGGAGTTAGCGTCATTAGCCCGGAAGTGCTGGAGATATTAGTACAGCAAATTGGTACGTCTTTCTATTGGGTTACAGTGCAAAACATTCTTCCTTCATAAAATGAGAGGTGAGCTTTATTAAATTAGCCTCCAAAGCTCATGGAGTAAATGGCTGCAAAATGAGTGGAGTCTGGGTTCTATGCCTTTCAGCACAAATTTACCAAAATGATTATATACCCTGGCCGGCAATGCAGCCATATTTTAATAATCTCACTTTCTTGCTTTCATTAAATTAAAATAGGGATTATGTGTCACTTTGGTACAATTAAACACACAATCAACCCCCACAAAAAGATGAAAACATCAGAGCAATAATATGCTTTAAGTAATCCCTGTAGCAACCAAAATTATTATACCGGATATAATAAACAGCTTGATAATTGCCAGTGTTTCCGTATGCTCAGTTTGATAATTCTGATCTATGATAAAAGCCATCAGCACAATGAAGTTCTGCAAAGCAAATGGGAGAACAAACCTCTGCAATAAAAGAAAATGAAGAATATTTTATATGACTGATGATGGAACAAGACAAAAATTAAAGAATGTAATAGTATAAAATGTGGCTTAGACAAGTCATCTGGAGTTTATTGGATAACACGATCACAAACAGCTTGGATAATTGTACGTTTTGCTTGGACTTAACCACATTATTCTTGTGCAGTATCAGAAGAGCAGTATTAAGTCCAGCACCTGTGTGTCAGTTTGATGGAACCACAAAATGGCATGCTTAGATTTGGCCCGTAAATACACTCTAAAGTGATGACATGCCACATTACACACAAAAATTCTGACACATAAAGAGTATTATAAATGATAAAAATACAACTTAAATGTATGTACGTACGTACGTATGTATGTATGTATGTATGTATGTACTGTATGTATGTACTGTATGTATGCATGTATGCATGTTTATACACAAGAATAGAATCTTAGCGACATTGCTTACCTTTTTTATATAAAGTTATGATTTACATTAAAGTGATTGATGTGATAATTACATCAAGGACTATTCTCTACTAAAAATAAAGCCAAACAATGTGAGTAGTAAATGGATTAAAAGCATGGGAATTTCTCAGGACAGAAAACACAAGCCTAAGAAGCACATGCACATCATCACTCAGCTGTCCACAGGTCCAGCACCAGACACTGACTGACCTCAGGGGAGGCTTCTAATTCAAACCACACACTCCTCTTGCAGTCCATCTCCTCCACCACTATAGCTATCTCCAACTGATCTTCCTCTCTGGTAAAGTATGTCTTTAGCAATATTTCATAGCCTGTGTCTCATTACAATGGCCACCAATAGTACATCCCTCCAGCAGCTGTCATATCCCTTGTACATCCCTATTTTCTTTCTCAGCCCCCCTGCTTCTATGTAGGTATGTATGCAAAAAACTATCTGGCAACATCAGAGTACTGAACTATGCACAACTGATTAGCATGATCTGAATAGGAAAGCCCAGTAAATCTGCATGAGATTGTGTAAATCAGCTCTGAATTTACTTAACATTCCTTACATAAATTTACATTTACAGCATTTATTAGACGCCCTTATCCAGAGCGACTTACATTTTTATACAACTGAGCAATTGAGGGTTAAGGGCCTTGCTCAGGGGCCCAGCAGTGGCAGCAGGAATCGAACTTACAACCTTCCGATTGGTAGCCCAACACCTTAACCACTAAATTATTGGGTAAAACCTTCTACATTGTAACATTTCTTTCTAAATTAATTTCATTATATACTTCGTATGATCACAGCACTAAATAAAAAAGCATTTCTTTTCTTAATTTATTTGCTTATATGCTATAAATTATGTTAATGACAAATAAGTTGGCATTTTTCTCTAAATTATTGTAATTAATCTTAAGATCTATTATTAAAATTAATCTTAAAGGTATTAATAGAGCATGTCTTGTCACCCAGGCAGTGTGCTGTTTAAAGAGCTTATCTGATCCATATTAATGGCACTTGAAGAATGGAGTTAACCTGAACGAGCCATCCCTCTCACCTCTCAATTAAAAGCTCTTATACACACGCACATACGGACACTGAAGCGGTGCTTCATCTCTATTAGCCAGGAGGCATTAGCTGGACTCTTTCATTATCCAATCAGACGGTGGTTTCTTTTTGCATCTTTTCTTCTGTCTATTTCCTTTCGGTTCCTTTCTGACGGGCTGTATAAATAGCTAGGGAAGGATGAAGTCATTCCTCAAGCACTACTGGCAGGGGCTTTCATTATTTACACTATTTACTTGGGGAGGGCCGAGTCACGGCACACCGTGAGATTTATCCGCCTGAGAAATGGGTTCCACCATGTAGATCATCCTCTGAACAAAAGCGACATGTCTGCTTGTTGTGCTGCACCACTAATTCGCTTCATGAAGTGTGTAATACAGACTTTTCCGGCAATCGTTGGGCTTGGGGGGGGGGGGGGCTTCATTTGTCTTTGGATTTATTAAACTAATATATAACAATCTTCTTCTCGCTCACAACCACAGCATACAACCAGAGAGACCCAGAGCGAAGCCTGAGGGAGAGCGAAAAGGACAGAGACACAGAGAGAGATACAGGTTGCTGTGTAGTGAAAGGCCTGGGGCTGTCTGTAGATTTAGGAGAGAAATCAAGCAACCAAAAGCCTGGCTGCAATTTGACCCTGAGGACTAACATTCACACTCTATAACATGAGGCCTGACAATGCTATTTCTTTCATTTTGTCCTTTATTTTTGAGAACTTTAAATATTAAGTACAGTATATAGTGCATTTAATTTTTAGTAAATGGATTAAAAGCATGGGAATTTCTCAGGACAGAAAACACAAGCCTAAGAAGCACATGCACATCATCACTCAGCTGTCCACAGGTCCAGCATCAGACGCTGACTGACCTCAGGGGAGGCTTCTAATTCAAACCACACACTCCTCTTGCAGTCCATCTCCTCCACCACTATAGCTATCTCCAACTGATCTTCTTATCTGGTAAAGTATGTCTTTAGCAATATTTCAGAGCCTGTGTCTCATTACAATGGCCACCAATAGTAGTACATCCCTCCAGTAGCTGTCATATCCCTTCTTTATCATTGGATACTGTTTGTTTACACTTTTCTCCCATACACCATGCTCTCCTGCTTCTGGTCCTGTGCTCCTAAAAAAAAAACCAGAGAAAGGAAGCTGCTACCTGCGAGCATGGCATGTCGGCTATGCATCACTGACACTTCATCTCAGCCTGACTCCCTTGTTTCCATGCTGACTCCTTCCCCCATTGCTGGCATGTTATTGAAGGAGATTTATGAGGTGGAGTCCCGTGCCAGGCTGACCCCTGGGGGCCACGCCATCAGCAGTGGAAACCCATTAATAACCTTCGGTCTCAGCTCAGATTCCCACTCTGAGCTCCACACAAACGCCACTCAAGATCCAGCCATATGACAATAGCCGAGACTGGCAGAGTAGATGGAGTTGTGGCCGCTAGAGCCTGGCATGTGCGCCCGAGCTCCAGCCGAGCAGCTCCACATAGCCACTGAATGTGATGGATGGGAAGAGGCAGATGCTATCTGAGCCAAGGCCATCTGTAAGGGCTCAATATAACAGTGGGGTCACTGAACGAATAAAAAAAAATCAAGTGAGAAAGAGAGAGAGATAAAATCCCAGAGAAAAGACACAAGTGTGATAAAGTGCAACAGACACGCTAAGCTGAGTTTGATCAAATGTGTGCACTGTCATACACTGCAGAACATTAACTACATTACTGTGGCATGTGAGAGAACATCTACTGTACACACATCATGCACACTGGTGATGTTAACACGACTTTTAAATCAAGAACTAAAATCCAGAAATAGCATCAGACAAGTAAATATGAGATAAAACTTTTCTAGGAGTTCTTCGAGGAAATTTCTGTTATCATACTTCACGTTGAGTCTGTGGTCCTGCTGCAGAGAGTGTGCCTGTGACATTTTAGAGAGGAAACACCTCTATAGTGGCCCATACCAATTTAAAGTGCAATGTATTATTCAACCACAACATCTCATTGTGCTGAAAAATTTATCAGCACACACTCTCCGCCTAGTCCTGCACCATGACTGGTAATTCCACGCCACCTTGTCTTTAAATATTTCTCAGAACAAATGGATATGCATGCTAGTACAGCTCATGCTCTTGTCTCCATCCAGGCAGGGGCTGTATGTGGGAAAGTGTGAGTCTACCACCAAGTCAGGTAACAAGTGTGAAAAAAATTAGGTACAGTTTAAATTGGAGGCCTAGTTTCCTCTTTAAAACCCGTGTCCCTATATTTCTTCTAATATTTTATGCTCATTCAACGATCATACAAGAAATATTTGAAATATTTGAAATCTCTAATTTGTCTCCAAGCACAGAGCTCACCCACATTCACCCACATGTATTCTTTTCTTCTGGTTAACCAGAGTGATGAAATTGAGCCGGGGTCGCAGAGGGGCAAGCCTGACATGATAGTAGACCAGGAAAGGGAAAGGCTAGGAAACCGAAAACAATATTATGACAACTAGATTATGGGAAATGCACAGCTGAGAGTGAAATGTCTCCATGTGTGTTTCTGTGTGTGTGGAGTGGGATGTTAACCATATGTAGTAATAAATAAAAGGGCTGTCAGAATGATGGACATGCTTGGCAGGCATGGCTGATTGAAACACTTCCTCCCGAAAGCCACCCCCATAAATCTGAGCCAGACAGAGTGATGACAGTCACGGGACTCACACTGGGCCTTTCACAGCTGTGTGTGCCACCATGGCAATGAGTTCTGGCCAACTGCATATGCATACACCCAAAAATGGTCCATTCCCACCTTTTACCCTGTAGGGATAAGCGATGACGGATGTCTCTGTCACTGGCCTGCCTTTAAGTGACATTAAGCAGCCGTTGTTTCAACATCATTACAAACAAAAATACCCTAGCAGCAGCATTTATACTGACATAAACATAAACAGCTACTGCATGTCCAGTCTCAAACAGTCCAGCACACAAAGACACACATGGGGCAGAGGTCAAATACAAACCTAGCTAAGAAGTTGACCTCGAGTGAGGAATCTAATAATGCTTTTATTGCTGTGGGACTCGGCTAACAAAGAGAACCAGCTGCGTGAAATCTGTTCAATTTTGTGTGTTTTGAGCAATGGCAATAAGGGGATGCAGTTTTTTTTCACTGGGGAATGATGTATAGACATCCACTTCGACTAAACATATACAGAATTAGGAGGACATACTGTTAGCTATATATAACTTGACAGAAGGCACCAGAGCACAGAAGGGCAAATTGTTCGAGGTGTTATGTAAAAATGATGTCTTCATTTTGTTTTTCTGCATTCATTGAGTATAAGCAACATTTAAACGCAAGAAAGTAAAATAACAAACTGCAGTTTAAAAGACAATATGATGCCAAAAAATACTAGGAACAAATTGACTCAATGTCTCAGTAGCTTAAAAAAGAGAAAAGAAGACATGCAGTGTTCTTGTACTTCATGTTTATCACATTACTGACACACACACACGCACACGCGCGCGCACACACACACACACACACACACACACACACACACACACACACACACACACACACACACACTAAAGTCTGCATTTGCCCTTAACAAGCTATTGTAAACATTACTCCTTTCATCAAAGAATCTCACACACGTTGCCTGAGTGGTACAGGCCTGAGCTTTGTAGCTAAAGGTAAAGCAGGAACTAAAGCTAAATGTGCAGGCGGGGGTCACGGGGGTGACTGGAGCGTAGGGTGCCAGAGGACATGTTGTGTCTCCCTCCATGTTTGTCAAACAAATTAAACACGTTCTGGAGCGTTCACCTGCCCTCGCCACCATGCCACATATGGCCCAGCAGGAGCGAAATAAGGCACCGTGCATACATTACCATACTTAATCAACCACCCTCTCCATTTAATATGCAAATGTTCTGAAATATTACCGAATGCCGTCTGTTCTAAATGAATAAATTTGAATCGCAATTAGAATAATCCTTTATAATTAATGAAAACTGTCAATTTTGGTTTATAACTAATTTGATTAACGAGATGATGGTGCATCAAGTTTAGTGGAATGGTAGTCTTCATAGGGAGGCCGAAGAAGAGGATGCAAGGGCCCCTTTAGACACAGGGGCAGTTCAGACATCAGAAAGCCTGTGCTGAATAATTAATTTTTTTAAAAAGTGATTAATAAACTTATGAGGTCAGACCGGCCCTCAGCAGGGCTGCTACAACTAAAAAGTTGAACCTTGAGACCTGTTTATCCAGCAGAAAGCCCATCCTTGAACCTATCTACCAGTCTTTCTCTCCCCCTTTACACACACCCACTCACCCCATCACACACACACACACACACACACACACACACACACACACACCGAATAAAACTTATGTGAATTTGCTGAGACACACTTTATTGGTCTCAGTGCTGCACGTTCATGCTCCAAGTGTGTTCTAGCTGCTTGTGCACAAGTCCTTGACTAAATATTAGAGTAAGCATTTTAAGAGGACATCATGTATTTCCAGCAAGAAGTATGCCCAATATTCTGATATCATCCATCATTCATTCTCGCCAAGTTCTATAATATATTCATTTTATTCAGCTAAAACATAAACATTCACACCAAGTGTGTGTGTGTGTGTGTGTGTGTGTGTGTGTGTGTGTGTGTGTGTGTGTGGTAGATGTTTTAATAGTTTTAATAGCTTGGCATGGATATAAATACAGCAATAAGAACATTATTTTGTTAATATTTATAATAAATAAAATAGATGACAATGGATGGTCTGCACAAGCATAGTAATAATTGTGTGTGTGTGTGTGTGTGTGTGTGTGTGTGTGTGTGTGTGTGTGTGTGTGTGTGTGTGTGTGTGTGTGTGTGTGTGTGAGTGTGTGAGTGTTCTGGGGTACTGAAACAGAAGGGGACTGTAGTTAATTAGAGCAGTTACCGTGTTTGGAAACAAGGGTAAGGCCACATGCTGATGGAGTGTTTGGAAGTCATTAACTGTGATAAGTAAAGGCCTATCTGAGAGAGAGAGAGAGAGAGAGAGAGAGAGAGAGAGAGAGAGAGAGAGAGAGAGAGAGAGAGATTGCAGAGTTTCATAATCAATATTGTTTGAAAATGACCAGGAGGAGCAAAAACTAAATAAAATAATTAATCAGTTACAATCAATCTTGCATTTGCAGGAAGAGTATATAGGAAGTGTATGTAGGAAACTAATAACCAGGAAATGACCTACCCAAACTCTTACCCTGGGGAATCTTACACTTTATTGTTCCATATCATCTATATTCATGTACATTGCCCATGACCTCTCAGCCTGAGGAGGGCGGCAACAACAGTGTTTAAAAAGCACTTCTACATGCCAGCCTCCAATTACACAGTCTCTGCCACAGCCCATCCTTTCTTAACCAAGCAAATAGCCATCCTGCTCCATTTGTCTCGGAGAAGCACTCTTCTCTTCTTTCAAATGTTCCACACACTTACAGTAGGAATTAAAGCCCCAAACAGGAATTCCTGAAACAGCCATATGACTTCCCCAGCTCTAACATGGAGGCTGCTATTAAAGAGATCAGTGGGAAAAGTTCTAATGGTCCTGAAGTAACATTGTAAAAGCCTTGATCAGAGCTAGAACCTGTGTTAAGTAGAAGTGTATTTTACAATTACATACTACTCTGATATTAATAAGATTTTGAGCCATGTTGTTTAGGAAGGCAAGCTGTAGTCAAATCAATGTGTGTGAGTAGTAAACTGGTCCAATTGTCAGCAGCCACATTATTTGAAGTCTGGCCTAAAAATGGCCTAAAGGCAAAAGCTTGCATGGCATTATTTAAAGCTTGTGTGGCATTCTAATTTTAGGCTGAAAGTAGCCTAACTGATTGTGCATCTGTAGGCCATAAAGGTCATACTGTAGGAAATGACACAATGTGAGAGGAGGAGTCATTGTAAAACATTAAGTGGAGGCATCTCCTGGTCTTTAAATCTGTATCTGTATATATGAGTATACTGTGCATATAAATAAAGCCTGTTAAAATCTCTGGTAGTCATTAAGATTTTCTGGCTGGCTCACCGCTGTACTCGTGGGCCTCATAATGGTGTGATTTTTACTCAAGTCACAAGTGTCTATCACTCCAGCCTACCAATAATTAGTCCCATCCTCGACACAATCCCTTCGACTAATTAGCAAATTATGTTGAAAATAGCATCCCCCTAATTAATGGTTATTAATGCATTTCTGAAGTCACTGCTTTAATTAGCAAAGAATCGGAGCAAGCACTACAATGCTGGCAGACCTCATCTCATTCTCCCTTCAACTGCAACCCCCACCATCTTTTTAACCATCCATGTAGCATGTATTGTATCATTAAAAATACTCTGCCCCGTCCACACACACAACCACATGCCCATACCCACCGACTTTCTCTCTCTCTCTCTCTCTCTCTCTCTCTCTCTCTCTCTCTCTCTCTCTCTCTCTCTCTCTCTCTCTCATACACACACATACACACACACACACACGCATACACTGGGCATACACATTGCCCATCAAATCGCCCATCACGCCCATCCTACTGTCAAATGGCCAAAAAGCACATTAGAGAGAATGATCAACGACAGCGGTGGATTATTGAATAACACAAACAATTGAAACTGGATCATTTGCCTGATTGGATAAAAAAATAACATTTATTTTGCTTCCCTGTAAGAGTCACAAATTGGACCCATTATAGCATGCTGCAATCCATCACTCGCTTTCTGCCCCCCACTTTTCTTCTCTCATTTCTCTCTCTCTCTCTTTCTCTGCCTCTGTCCATTTTACCCTTTACTGTTTACTTTCTTCCCCATTCCTTACATACTATAGCATCAAAGTCAAACAGTGCGTGAGTCTTAATGACGTGACATTAATGCGCTTGTTGAAAGCGCTCTAATGTGCTCGCAAATATGTTTGTTCTACAGTGTCATCAGTAGCAAGGCCATGATGCACCTTTCCTTCCTCCTTCTATTCCTCGGCTTTAAACAAGCATGCCATTCATGCTCTCATTCTCTCCTCTCTCCTTTATCTGCCTTATGTTCAGGCTACACAGCTGCATGCATGATAACACTGAGGTCACATACTGTATCTCTGGAAATGTTTAAAGCATGTAGTCTGAAGGTCTTAATATATTGAATAAATATATGGAAACTATCACCTTGACTACACGTTTAACCTTTATTAACTTTTCTAGCCTGTGTGAAATGCTGACTAAGAACCTTTGCACAAAGCAGTGACAGCATAAACAAAAACTGTGCTCCCATCAGTGACCTAAGGTTTGAAACCTAAGGGGAGGGACTAGCAATGTGCAATTAGAGTATCAATGTATATGTATATTTAATTGGTGGTTTACTTTCCCTTTTTTGTACAATAAACAACCAAATCTTTTGCCAGCATGCTCCTCCTCTGTCATGAAAAGTGCTAAGAAATGTATATACAATTTATACACACATATATACCCAGCCATCCACTGTATTAGGACCACCAGTGCAACTGCACCTTTCTACAGTTAGCAAATGCAAAAAAATCATGTAGCTACAGCTTCTGTTAAAGATAACATAAAAATCAAAATAAATAGTGGGCTGGCTTGAGTGCTTTAGATAATGCTGATCTCCTGGGAAATTCATATAAAATAGTCTCTACAGTTTACAAAGAATCAAAACAAAAAACACAGAGCAAGTGACAATTCTGTAGGTGGAAACTCCTTGTTGATAAGAGAGGGAAGAGAAAAATGGACAGATTGGTTTGAGCTATTATTCAACTCAAATAATCACTCTTTACAATTGTGGCAAGCAGAAAAGTATCTCAGCATGTACAAAACATAGAATGTTGCTGTGGTTGACAAACGAGAACACTAATCTGAGTCTATCATGGGCACAGCTTTATTGAGCCTGGACAGATGAAGATAAAAAATCACTTAAAAATCAATGTTGTCATCACTTTGTGGCCATTAGTACTGTCATCACTGTGACTGTACCACTTGTGTCAAATGTATCCAAAAATGGACTAAACTTCTGTTGGCCTGTCTTTGGGTTGGTTCTTTACATCACTGTGGTTTGAATGTTGGTTTTGGACCTTTTCTGGGCACACACTTTAAATTGCTAATGAACTACTTAGTGCACTTCCTCCCTTCATCCACTATGAACTCTAGGGCAGCTCTTTGGGCAGGTTCCAATGAGGAATCTTTAAATTTAAGGATCCAAACTCACCTTTACTATGGGTTGGCTTTTGGTTTCCATTGTCAGAGTGCTGGATGGTTCAATAACAGCGGAGGGATAGAGAGGGCACTTGTAAAGCTGCCTTCTGCTTCTACTTTGCAGGTGAGTGCGTGCCAGCATGTTATTATTGTTCAGTGGTCGGTGTGTAAGCCGTTTTCTGCTGAGCCCCCATGTGTGGCCCGAGAAAAATATAGCACTCATGGATCCTGCACTGGGCCAAGTAGCTCTGCTCAGTAGGGGAGCATGACTAACACAAATATACAGCAGCAGCTTAGCACAGCTCGTAAAAAAGTGGGAACATAGTTAACCAGGCTCCTTAAAGCACACACACATACACACACACACCTACACTTGGGCCTGGCGCCACATACACCCTCCTGTAGCCTTAGTGTACAGAGCAGGAACCCTACAATAAGTCACGGCCAATCTCCGTACAGCTCCTGCAGGGCCAAATCAGAGCACAGTGCCGAAACCTGGCATGACTCACACACACAAACACACACTCGGCCTGCAGGACCTCAGGGCTAATCTTGCACACTCCAGTGGTACACCTGGTTGACGTTAAGGGTGCAGTTATAGTCAATTACTAAACCATATAAAATACTTGCCACCCGATCCGATGGTGTAATTGGAAACAGCTTGGCCGTGCCTGGGGTCAAAACAATGATAACAGAGCTGTATTTTTACCCAAACCCCAGTATCACCCCCTGTCCCCCAACACACACACACACACACACACACACACACACACACACACACACACACACACACACACACACACACACACACACACACACACACACACACACACACACTCAAGCTATCATTTCAGGACCCTAGCTGCTGGAGGCTGTACTGAAGCTCTGTTGGACAGAAGAAGGATGCAACAGCAAACTTTCCTCCCCTGCTCACCTCTGTATTTCTCTTAGTCTGCATTTCTACCCATCTGCTCTGCTCTGACATGTCTAGTGGTCTCAGCTTCTCACCTTGTCCTCTTCAACCAGGATGGAATGAGAGTCAGGATGCATATATATATATTTATTTAAATAAGAATAAAGTTAACCATATTATGAATACAGATTATTCTATACTGGTGACACCTATAAGTGTGTCCCAGAAGAAAGATTTTAAAAAGAAAACACCCTGCGCAACATCAGTATCTGTATGAGTCAGAGGGGACACTGTAATTTGTATCTGTTAGGTGCCACTGCTGCCCATTGTTTCCTGAACTATTTGCTCAAGGTGAATGGGTATCTGTGTGATTTTTTGTTTGTGCCTCTCAATTCAAAGACTAGGAACGTCCTGTCTCACAGGAACCTGTTCCAAGCCCATTACAGATGCCTTTTACTCAAGTCAAGAGTCAAGAAGCTTTTATTGTCATTTCAACCATATATAGCTGATGCACCCTTCTTGTATGTGTCAATGTACATGCCTGTTAAAGAAGAAACCAGTGGGGCAAAAGACACGGAAAATAGGTAGAAAGGGTGGACATTAGAAGGAACAGGAATATCACCCAAGTCACAGTACATTACTACTTTACTGAGCGAGGAAGATATCTAGAGAAAGAATGTGTGCATTTTCATACTAGGCCCAAATATTTGACTGGGCTTACTTAATTATGAGCTGTTGTGTTGTGCAAAAAAAGGAAGTAAATATTTGCATTCTAACATATTTCCTTGTTTTTTTAAATACATGTATTTATTAACTGAGTTAGCTTTTCTTAACATTTGCTAAACTGTTCATATAAAGCATAATTCTGTGTTTTTATAAATTTAAAATATTTGCAATTTTGCAATTGAATTCTGTCTTTGCTCCATTTATAATGAAGGCTAGAGACCACAACATGACTTTCCCCAGCATTGTGAAACCTGAAACAGGAAGTAGTGTTATGTCCAACCAATCATGTTATTCAACACCTAGCTGTGGGAGTGGATCACTTTCACATGCTTCCTAAATAAACCCCACTCAAATCGCACTCAGTTTTCACATATAATTTCCCTGGATTGCACCAGATTTTAAAAGATATGTACATATCTATAAAATCTATAAAATTATACACAAAGTCAAAACCAACATCAAAAGTATAAAACAAGTAGTTATGACATTTTATACAGTCAGACTTCCACAGCAGCTGAATGAAATATATAGTCATCCACTTGTGTTCTACTTCATCTGAAAAAAATGGGACAAACTGGGACAGAATCGGACTATAGACTGGACCGGGTAAAGGGGAATTAAAGTGTGGGGGAAGATGGAGGCCCATGGGTCAGAGGTTACTTCTTTGTCTGTCTATCAGGTTTATAAGGCCTACCAGGATGATTGACAGCTGACATTACTCCTTCATCCTCCCATCCCACACTCTGCACTCCTTTCATAGCTTGGTGGACGGTGGGGCGATGGTTATCAAAGGCAGAAAAATGTCAGAATTCAGACACTGTCCAAAAGCCACCCGTCCACCCATGCATCTCTCTAACTCACCATGTCCTTCTATGGAGAACAGGTTTGCCTCAGTTTTTAGTTCTTCCCTTACCTCAAGAAATCAAAAGAAGCTTTCGGAGAGAGGAGGATGGTATGATTTAATAGGGTTATTGGTCCTATTCTAGAAGGTTCCATAAATTTCATTACACTGCTGAAATACATCACAGAGACACATCAAGCTTGCTTATGTGCACACACACACACACACACGCACACACAGAGGGCCAGCAGACAAAGAAGTCTGGGTTCTTTGAGAATGATGATGCCTACAGTAGACAGAGATAAAGTGATTAGGCAGCAGTGACAGAGCAGAGGTGAGTGGCACTACAAAGCCTTTATCAGCTGCCACCAGCTCAGATAAGTAGGCTTTCACTGGAGACACCAACCAACCATGATCACTCATCTGTTATGCATTCACTTGTTCATCTATTCCTTAATTAATTTGCTCACTAAGTCACTCACTCACTCCTGTCACTAATTATTTCAGACATTCATTAGTATAATAAGATGGCTCAGTGCTCCTGTCCTTCTTCTAGTGTGTGATATTTAAATTTCTGCCCATTTTCATCCATGACTTTTCTTCTCTACTATTAATTTTAAAGTTTTGTTAAATATTCAACACTGTGAATGCAATTAACTTGTTAATAAATAATTGAAATAATTGAAAATATGAAAACATTAGCAGCCATAATTATGCTTAGTAAAATGTCAAAGGTAAAAAAGTGGGAAAGTGTGAAAAGGTGTCTAGTGCATATTATCATGGTTTTGTCAAAAAATAGCTCCAACTATATACTTTCAGTGGGCACCTGTGTGTGTGTGTGTGTGTGTGTGTGTGTGTGTGTGTGTGTGTGTGTGTGTGTGTGTGTGTGTGTGTGTGTGTGTGTGTGTGTGTGTGTGTGTGTGTGTGAGAGAGAGAGAGAGAGAGAGAGAGAGAGAGAGAGAGAGAGAGAGAGAGAGATGTGATACACTACAGTATACTGTACTTGGAGGCAGCTCAGAGTGTTTGTGTTGCTGCATGTCAGGCTGAACTATGCTGATACTGTTCTGTTTATATACTGGGAGGAATAACAACTAAAATTACATTATGTAGTTAACACGAAGGGTTGAGCTAATTCCTCTCAACTGAGTCACCTCACCCTGCACACTATTATTTGCAAATGTGGGTCTCCCCTTTAGATAGAAACATCAAATCAGAACTGTTATGGCACTGGCTTTGGTTTTTATTTCTGTGTTCAACAGAAGCATGCCTCACTACTCTCTCATTTGAAAATAAATAAAAACAAAATCACTGTAATGCCTGTTTCTAGACACCTCCTTTGCCACCTCCAATGGCACACATTACTATTTCGTTCCACACGCACGACTTTACTGCAACATGGCCATGGATCATAAACCAATGAAGTTTCATAAAGTAGCACTGAATGCCATGCGGACTGGGTGGGCTGACCTTTCCCCCAGCTTGAGTTCAAAAAGCCCACTGCTCTTGGCACTCCCTCTTAGAGAGAGATAAGCACATAGGCAAGGCTACATATGTGCAACTCATGCTTGACTGAATCACAAAATGACCAGCCAATTGCCTTCATTACTGTGGGTAGGGCTTCTGACCTCCCCCCATGGCTTCCTTTTCTTGACCCGAGACTTTAACACTGCCTGCCTCAAAAGCATTAGGCAAATTGCTCCTCCTGTACTTAGGCTAGCCTCTGCTAGGCCAGCTCATTAGCTGCAAGACCAATGGAAAACGAATAATTACAAACATTTCCTCACAGATACAAGATGCCATGGAAAGGGCTACAACCAGAAGGTGGATTTCTGGGCCAAATAACTTATTTCATTTTCTGGGCAGCAGAAATGAGGAGCTGGGCGAGTTAGCACAGGGCGCGGCAGTCTGGCAAGATTGGCATCGAGACTGGCATCACTAGCATTCTCCAGACTTCAAAAGCCCCTCAGCATCAATTAAACACCACCACTAGACGCCCACTGCTGAAGATCGACGAACTGATTATGAAGATTATATAATGTCTTTTTCTTGTTCTTGTGTACAGCACAAATCAGTCTTTATTTCCAACTTCATAGTTGCAAAGGCAGAGGATGTGCTTCTTTATGCTGTCATGTGTATCCCATACACCGACATGTTAACATGGTTTTGATTGCAATTAAAAGTGAACTTATGATTCTTTAATATACAAGTAGACCTTCATTGACCCCTAGACTCATTCAAGTGAACAGCCAACAACAGAATACTGTATAGTACCATAGCAATGCAAAGCATCCCACTTTGGAATATATTAGAAAATTACAGTGTCAGTATTACAGTGACAGATGGTGAGAGATTAGCTCATTTTAAATCTGTTTGACACTTTTGTCTGAAGTGCCTCAAAGAAGCTGTCCTCTTCTGCCAGGGACCACTCATCCAATAAGTTGTTTCATTTTTTTGTGTCCTTAGTGTGTTTAAATGCCTATTTTTGAGGGTGTTTGTTGTCATTATTAAGCAGAATGTCTGACTGTATCTTTTATCAGTGACATCTTGAGCCATGGCCTGAGCCCTGATTGTTTTGCACCGTGAGCACCTGGAGGCAGGTGTTTTGGCAGGAGCATTTGCCTGAGAGACAGAAGGTGGGGGACAGTGAAAGTTCACTGCAGGGACAAACAACCGGCTGCTTAGAGGTGCCAGCGGCATCCTCTTCACCACAACAAGCTACCCTGCTATGCCATTGTCATCTGTGACCGAGCATCCCGCAGGCGATGGGGACACATTCAACTATGGAATCATAGCAGACATCAGGACTCTGACAAAAGAAAAGGTGCATGATGCTTAAAATGTGATCGGTGGCATTAAATTACAGGAAACGCCTTGTAAAAATCAATAAGACAACTGACTACACATTGGCTTTGCATAAAATTTTAATGCATCTCTACATATACTTAATAACAACCAGTAAGATAAGCTCAGCTAATTGTTCTCTACACTATCTTCAATGGTCCTTTAAGGGGTAACTTTATAATTAGGAGATTTATAGGGAAATCTTTTTGATAGTGTTCTGTTATTCTATGTAGAACCTTTATAGATTCCCCAGAAGGACAGCCAAAGAGTGTAATTCTCCATCTCTGCTTCACTCCAACCTTCACAGAAAGCCCTAGAACTCTAAACACAGCAGAATCTACAGAAAGGAATGAAGAGTGAAGAACAGGACTGTATGGAGTCTGGAGTATTTTTTTAATGCTTTTGTGGTGTTCCTTCACCACTTTCAGATGTGTGAGCATGAAAAATACATCACTCCCTCACCCACAGTTTCCAAGAAGGCCAATTCATGGCTATGTCTAATTTATTTTGTGAGTATGTCGAGTTTTTACAGAGTTATACCTGTTTTAACCTTGACAGGCTTTTACCTACTTTGCAGAGTAGAACGCAATTCAGTTCATTGTTTCCTAAGAAGATGAAGGAAAAGTGAGAGAAGGCTTTTGGGTTGCTGGCTTACAAACAGGACATGAAAGCAATCTTGCCAAAAGAAGTGTCCCTCCTTCTGAAGGCGCTGATAATCAAAGATGCATTTTATCTGTATAGATGGAAGGAGGAGATGCGTCTCACACTCACCATACACACATATTAAATATTCAAGATACAGTAGAGAGCTTAAAATTCGAGTTTGTAGAGCTTAAAACACTTTATTTGTGCTATTTAAAATTATTCATATTCAACTTTTGTCTTTATCCACTATGTGCCAAAACTCTCATACTTTCCCAAAATGCATAGTCACACTTTTCTAACAAATATAACTTTACTAATCAAACACACTCTCTGTAGGTCTTGTGGCATGTTGTGCGCCTGTAGATATTTTGACAATGAAGAAATGAAGAATAGGAAATAACGAAACACTAGGAAATGAGCAGTAGCCACAGGAAGCTGGAGCCCTCACACAGCTTGTTATTCAGCCTCGGTCATTGTGACTCCAGGCACACAAGGATCCCTCCGGGATATAGAGGTTTATAGAGGAACACTGGAGGCAGCCTGTATGTGTTTTCCATCTCATTTTTACCTGCAAGTTTCAGCTCGGCTTCCAGTTCAGCCCATAGCTTTATAATGGCATTTGGTGGACTTCCCTGCCCCTTCATAAAGTCAACAGTGAAAGAGACAGACAGAAACAAAGACAGACAGAGAGAAATAGAGAACAAAAAGCAACATATCTGTTTTCCATCTAATATTAAATGTGAGATTCTACATCCACTATTCAGATTCAGTCTGTGTGTGTTTGTAAAATCATTTGATGGCATAAAATGGTTGAGGCACATGTTCTCTTGCAATCTCCCAGATATGTAATGTCCTTTATATATAATTCTTTATGCATAATTCAGTCTTTTCCCTAAAACAGTCCAAACAGTTGCTCAAAATAAACAGTTATTAGAACCAATCATGAGAGATCAGTTTCATGCAACTGATTACGGCTGATTTATAATCAAATTGAATAGTTCCTCCCATTTATCTAGGAAATTTAGTGTATGCCACATCAGAATAGCTGACCTTTATTGCTGTTTCAATCAGACCCTGATGTACATGGAGGTTTGCAAAACTGCAACTTATCAATTTTAGGGTTTTTTTCATGACCTCTCTATGGTGGTGAGTTTGAATGTGGCTGTAGCTAAGGCTGCCCTTTCACGAGAATAATAATGTAGCAGAATAATAGAAGGCATTACAGTAATGAATAACAGAGCGAGTTAGTAGTCTGGAGACAGCATTAGATAATATTAATGTACTGATTTCTTTATTATGGAATGATGGATGCAACATGTGTTACATGTTTTGTTTATAATATCAGTGTAAGGGCATATATTTCTAGCGGCATTCAGATTTGCTTAAGTCTTTGCCCACCCAAATTATACAGTATAGTTTTTTATAAGCAGTTAAATGTATATGTTTATACAAGTTTATACTGATTTAGGTGGTCAACTGTACATTCTCCAAAAAGATGGGTTTGTTTGTGTGCAATTTAAAATTGTTCAATAAAGAAATGAATCTAATTGTTTAACTAATGTTCGAATGGAGTTCATTATTTGAGGGAACCTTGTGTGAAAAACCAGATGGCTGTGTTATAACAGTATATCACAGTTTGGAGCACTTTCTTAAGTCCCATGTCTGGTCCCCTTCTAACCTCATTATCTGTCTGTTGAATTTATACACTCTCATTTCCTCTGGCCCAATGCACAACCCCTGTCTGGAAGTGAGCAGAACACACAGCACAGAAGACATGTTAATCGCTGCACCGCAATCCATCCATGCCCCAGTACTGTCACTGCTCACCACGCACTGTAGTGCAGGCAGGTCGGAGTACCAAAGCTCAGTTCAGTGATACTTTAGTAACATTCAGCATTTCAGCAGTCACCATGAGTTATCAGTCCAGCAGAATTATGTCAGCTTAACTTGATGAAACATATAGAATCTTGTCTATTGTGCCAAGCCCTATTACTACCACCACCAACACCCCCCCCCCCCAACCCCGGTTAGAGGGAGTAAAAACAGACACTCGTTGTAGTTGTAATCCTCTGTGGCAGAGCGGACTGAGAGCACCTAGAACAGGTTTGTCCTGGTTTCATTAATGAGGCTGAATTTCCTTCCACTGGTCCCTGGAGGGAGCGCTCTCTGTGCATATTAAAATCCTTCCCAACTTTCACAAGTAATAAAGTAACAGGGTATAAATGTGTGTCTGTGTGTATTTTTCTGCCCTCCCACTCTCCTTTTTTCCTCTTGTGTACAAGCCAAGACAGGATGGTTTCATGGGAACTAATTAACCTCACCTGTGTTAATTACTGCCGCAAACCAATCAGCTGCTCCAACGCTAATTAGGCATGTTTTTTTCTGTGATGGCTGGCTTCAAGTTGCCATGACGACACTCATCAATGTAGGGGTCAAAAGAAATGTGGAGCAGGTGTTTGTTTGTTTGTGTGTGTGTGTGCGTGTGTGTTTGTGTGTGTGTGTGTGTGTGTGTGTGTGTGTGTGTGTGTGTGTGTGTGTGTGTGTGCGTGCGTGCGTGCGTGCGTGCGTGCGTGCGTGCGTGCGTGCGTGCGTGTGTGTGTGTGTGTGTGCGTGTGTGTGTGTGTGCTTGTGTGCGCTTGTGTGCGTGCTCGTGCGTGCTCGTGCGTGTGTGTGTGCTTGTGTGCGTGCTCGTGCGTGCATCAGTAATACATGCATGCTTCTCATTTCATTTAGTGGTAAAGAGGCAGTGAGAGTAATCAATGCCTTGAGTTAATCAATCTGCCCACGAGACAGAATGAAAGACAGAGAGAGAGCAGAACTTTTTCAGCAAAACACCCTGTATGACTATCTAGATATTTCTCAGATGATTTACTTCATACTATTGTTTTGTCTAACAAAATTACAAATTCATAACCAAGGGAAAAGCATTAACACCTGTGTGTGTGTGTGTGTGTGTGTGTGTGTGTGTGTGTGTGTGTGTGTGTGTGTGTGTGTGTGTGTGTGAATCCATATGTATGTGTGTGTTTGATGAGGTGTGTGATTTTTTTCAACATGCCTCAGTAGTGAAGCTACTGATTTGTATGACATCCACTGTTCCACTGACACACACATAACATCCGACCTTCATGTCAGTGCTACACAATACACATCCTGCTCCTCAAAACTGGCATTCAGAGGGGGGGGAGGGTGCTCTGCGTTAATTCACTTTTTTTTTCAAGCAATTGTATTTGTTACTGAAATGAGTCGAATGGCAGGATGTTATTGCTGGATGTAAATTCTATTTCATGGCGGGAAATAAAGGGCTAATAAAGCAGAGACAGAGACACCAGAACACCGCTATCATCTCAATGTGCACTGTGAACAGAATGAGCTTTCATTAGGCATCATATCTACAACAGACCTATGGAGAGCAATAACATGAGGGGGCACTGAGAGGGAGAGTAGGAACAGTGTGTCACCCCCACATCCTGCAAAAAACACTGAAAAATAATTATACATATTAGACAGGAAATATATATGTTATTACTCACATTTATCACTTATTAGAGAGCACAATATTCACGGACAAACATGTAACGTATGAATTCATGTAGATACAATCCAGAGCCACAGTCATGGTTCACATCAATAGTAGAATGTGAGAAATTGTCTTCTGTGTGCCATTCTTATCGCCAGATAGACGAGTATTTTTGGAACTGCAGATCACCTGGGATTTTCACACACAACAGCTTCTTCACCTTACACTGAATGGTGTGAAATACAAAACAAAACAAAAAAACAGCCATGACGTTTTAGTTCTGTCCAGTTTTGGTGAGCCTGTGCCCACTGAAGCCTCAGAGTCCTGTTGTTGGCTGACAGGTGTAAAACCCAAGGTAGATTTTTGCTTTTGTAACCCATGAACCCTAATCTTATACTGTAGTTCAACATGTAGGAACATTTCTGCTCACCACAGTTGTAAAGAATGTTTATGTGAGTTACTGAAGACTTCCTGTCAGCTCAAACCTGTCTTGCCATGCCCTCTAATCACTTTCATCCTTTCCATTCGCAGAACTGACTTTCAATGAATGTTTAGTAACCATTCATTATCTATCTAGAAACTGTTGTACATGAAGATCCCAGATTGGTCATGCCACAGTCACATTTTGATTTTTGATGTGAGTAGTGAAGCGCAGATACAAACCTTTGAGCTCAATCTGCATGATTTTGTACATTCCTGTTCCATGTTCTAGCTGCTTGTACACAAGTTCTTGACTAACTATCTGAGTAAGCATTTCAACAGGATATCATATATATCCAGCAACAAGTGTGCCCAGGACATCATCCATCATTCATTCTCTCAGGTTCTGTAATATATTGATTTTATTTAGCTGTAAACCTAAAGTTCACCTCCAATGACCTTAACATTAACTGGTATGGACAGCAAAAGGGAGCAGAGTGCATTTTTGTGTGCAAGTGTGCATGTGAGTGTGTGTGTCTGGACTTCCTCCACAGAGCCTTGAGTGTGTGAGAACCTCTGTCCTAATGCAATATAGATGAAGCAGGATGCAGGCCTTACATATATTGATAGACTTGTGCAGTAGTAAATTATAAATCCACATCGATTTAGCCCTGATCCTTCCCTATACACCAAAACACACACGCACACACGCACACACACACACACACACACACACACACACACACACACACACACACACACACACACACACACACACACACACACACACACACACACACACACACATATACACCTCTCGTTCACTAGCTATAAACTCGCCAAAGTAGAAGTGTACCTGGGCCTATGGCTGTCTAACAAATAACACCAGACTGAACAAATGAGACAAGTATAAGAGCTAGTGTATTATTAATTACACACACACACACACACACACACACACACACACACACACACACACACACACACACACACACACACACACACACACACACACACACACACACACACACACAGGCACACACACACAGAAATAGAGAGAGAGAGAGAGAGAGAGAGAGAGAGAGAGAGAGAGAGAGAGAGAGAGAGAGAGAGAGAGAGAGAGAGAGAGAGAAAATACCTTCAATGCCTCTCTGCTCCTCCTTTTCTCAGCCAGTGTTTTATCCAGGTGCACTTGCATAAGGATGCTGGAAACACTCACACACACAGCCTGACAGCCTGCTGAGACTGCACTACACACACAACCCTCCTGTTCCCCGATCAGTCCTCTCTTGGGACATGCACACTTCTTGAAGGATATCCCTCCTGCCTCTCTGCTGTCTCCCTCTCTTCATCTATTCCCTTTTTCTGTTCATAAGCCCTCTTCAAAGGCACTGGTGCGATTTGAAAATAAAGGACCTTGGCTGAGGGGGCCCTTTTATGTTACGAGCCGTCTTATTAGGGGGATGTTTTCCAGCCCCTGCACACCCTTGATTCGATACAATTTCCTAATGAATCTCCAAGGCTTTACTTATTCCTGACATTAAGGTGCAAAGAGTGTCATGGTGGAGAAGAGCCCAGACTTATCTCTGATACTTCAGCAGAATTAGAGCTGTTAAGCAGCACATCACTTAGAGAAAGCTTAATATACAATCTCTAAACCTTTTTTATTTGGACCTTATTCACATGTGTCTTTCTGATGAAACAGCTCTGTCAAACTACAATATGTTAAAGTTGTTTTTATTATTTATTTTTGAGAATTTAAATATTCTGTCCATTTTCTGTCCTCTTCCTGCAATCTCCTTACCGTATAATCTTTCTGTTTCTCACTTCTCTTCCTTTTTCCCCTCGCTCTTTAATTCATTTTCTGCTCAAGTGAAATTTGTCCTACTCTACAGAAATCTCAAGTGGCCCTTGTAGTTCAAGAAGACGAGGCTTGTGCCAAAGCCATTGTGTGAGTAGGTGTATGTTTCTGTCTCTCTCTGGAGATGTATTTCAAATTTCATGGACTAAACCAGTTTTCTCAGTCCCAATCCTTGGGATCCCTTGGAGTGCTCTCCTTTTTAGTTACTTGTGTGAAGCGAAAACAACCGCTAAAGAATTCCCTTAAAACAATACTCAAGAGCTTTTCTTTTAATCTCTATCTTATGCATCAGTTCCCTCTTAAAAATAGTTGAATCTAGCATTTTAAAATGTATTTCTGTTTTTCCACAGTTAAAATCTCATAGTTAGAATGCTAGAATTGAGGGTTTCTTTCATGCTCCAACTAGAACCTTTTTAAAATGGCAGAATTATTACAATAAAAACTAATAAAGTGAATGTTATTTTTGTAGAATGAATTTCAGTATTCCTCGGACAAATTTATTTGTAATTTGATCACTACTGTTTATATTGGGTTTTTCGTTTCATCCCTGAAATCATACATACATGTATTGCTACTGTACTGTGCAACAGAAGGACTGTCCCACCTTACACTGCAACTTTAATCAGACACGCAAACACAAGTCAGTGTGACATATGTGTGTGAGTGTGTTAAAAGGCCTGCTTCAGCAAGACGGCAGCCATGAGGACACTGATGGATGTAGAAGGCCTGTAGAGGAGTGTTAAGGCAGTGTTCTTATAGGGAGCAGAGCAGAGAACCTCCCCCCAAACTAGCAACTTCTCTGGCACTGACCAATTACATCATTCCGGCCTGACAAACGACTGCAGCGTCCCAAATCCTGCAGCAAGCAGCCTTTGAGAGTAGAGGGCACCCTTAATGACTGAGTTTTCCTGCAAAGAATCTGTTTCTGAATTGGTACTCAAAAATATGCCTTCCATATCGGACTCTTTATTACGTCACAGTAAAACTTAGTCCTTAGCCTGTTTCTTCCTGCTAACTTATTTCGCTCATATGAACTTTCTGTCTAATAACATAACTGCAAGGCTGTGTTATTGGGTCAATTTTTCAGAGTTGTTTGCTGTAATGTCACTGCGCACCACGACTCCCCCTAAATAAATTGTGTTTCATTTCTTGAAGCGGTAATTTCCATTGCTCATTAGAGAGTGCGGCAGCGGGCAGGCCTGCCGCTGCAGGGTCACTGGAGGCAGATCAGGAGGTAATGAGCACAGGAACTAAATATTACAACCACCATTTAGCGTTCCCAGAGCCCACCATTACACACACTTAACTAATACTGCCAGTTCTCGCAATTATCTCCTCCTCGCTAGCTTTTAACAGCAGCAAATAATTTGCAGCCATAAAATTGGGCAAATGTGATGTATGATCGTTTGTTGTGATGAGAGTATTGTGTGTGTCTATATGGAGGAGGCTTTTTCATGATTGTGTTAGTGCATAATTGTTTTATACTAATGATACTTTTTTCTATTTAATAAGGAACTCCTCAAAGCTAAAGAAGTAGCTACAATTGTTTCAACAAATTTTCTTTAAACGGCTTTAGTGTGGCATGTGGGAGGGAGTAATATCATTTACTGATGTTCAGGTGCATGCTGAACTAAGTTAAGACTAGACGATGGGAGTGCACAGTAGAATGTGAATGCTGCTCACAAAGCAAAACTCATAAAGGTGAAGCATGGGATATGAGCTTTAAACAAAGCAGCCATTGAATTCCAATAGAGCTTTATTACTTAAGTCATTTTTTGAGAGAGTACAACGCTGAGAAGACTGAACAGCGTACACTGACACATATATGAACAAACACCAGGCCACATTTATCAGTACAATTAAGCCAGACCCATAGAGCTGGCCCTATTTAACGTCCCCTACTGAGAGAGAAAAGCAGCGACGGCCACACAGCTGGCGTATCTGTTTCCAATAGGAGCCCTCTGTTCTCCGGAGTGCTATCGATTGGCCACTGATGGCACAGCAGCCAGACACAAAGCTAAACTAATTAAGGTGTGAGCTGGAACGCTGGCTCGGATGTGGGCTGAGCGCACATTCAATTATCATGTGGGCACAACAATGCGCTGGCAAACACACACACATGCACACACATACATATACAAACTTACACACACACACCACACCTCTAAATTAAGGATGTGGGTTGAATATACATGATGTATAAAACCGGTTTGAGGGTATGAGGAACTGTAGAGAAATGGGAGATGATTAAAGGCCACATATATATACTTACACACACAAACAATGTGGACACTTTATTGAGCTATAAAGCAGCAAGCTTTGGACTTCTTCCACACTATTGACCTGAGGTAGCTCCAGTAATGCACCGAGCACATGGTCATAGTGAGGAGCCACAAACCTGCAGAAAATCAAATCAAAGGCTATAATATTGCGCGCACACACACACACACACACACACACACACACACACACACACACACACACACACACACACACACACACACACACACACGTTTACATGACAATTACAAAAACCTGAAGAGATATGTGAAATTTTCCTTCTTGCCCTGAACATCCAAACAAGATGCACCTTGTGTCTGATTGTTGTTTTTTACTCTGTTTTTTTTTTTTTGCAATGGATCTATACTGTAGCACTGTTGGTGTTAACAATTGATGGAAGTCAAATCCAAAAATATAGTCCAAAAATAGGCCCAAATCTTCAAGCAATTGGTTGTCCATGATGTCCACAGCAATCAGCTACACAGTGAGTTTTTGATCAGGTTATTACAGTCACAGCTTCTTTAAACATATCATCCAAGAACTCGATGTGGTCTGAGAAAGATATTTATGACGTGAGCTTATATTTATAGAAAAGATTTTGTGACAGAATTCCATTATTCCCCAAGATCTTCCTTTAAAGGCCATATGAAAGAGGGCTATAAAGCAAGCTCATCAGAACAACTGGTCAGAATAACAGAATATATTATGCACTATGTTATAATCATTTTAAGGCACACAAATACAGTAGGTTAAAATGATAGGGTTTCTTTGCTGTATCTGAGAACAAAATGCAAAATGTAACACACACCTATACTGTGTGTGAATTGTTCAATGCCACTGAGCCACTCTAAAGCAGCCATGCCCGTGAGGAGTGTGTCAATCTGCCATCCTCCTACACCAGATTTCGCCTCAGTCTGCTGCTAAATGCACGCCATGTAAGGGTCAAAACCCCTGACCTGAGTAAGATGAGTGGGTTCTAGGGCAGAATGCTTGTATAATGGCTCATTAAAATGCAGCTTCACCGCTGACATTCTGGCCAAAAAGGCAAAATAAATAAAGCCCACCACACCGTGTATTCTTCCCTTTCAGAGAGCAGTGACCTGTAATCCTGATGGCAGAGGGTGTTTGTGTGTGATGGGTTTTTTAAAATCACTACATAGCAGTGTGTCTGGTGAGAGCAAATGTAGTAGTGTATGTGTCTATGCTTACCCTTATTAGTAAGAGCTACAGGCTGAGTGGAAATCAAGGGATGAATGCTCAGAGATCATCGGGTCATGACTGCAAGTAGAAGGAAAATACGTACACATGCACAGTCTCCACTAAATGTTCCAAGCTTCTCTCTGTAATTCGCATATATTATACCTTTTCATTTCTTAGAACTTCTTTATACCATCCTGAAATCTGAATTATAGCCAAGCAGGGCCAAACAGATAGAGGGCTCATGTTGACCAATGTGTGTATAAAAATGAACTGTTGGATTTCAAAGGCCACATGCCCTAATGTGCAGGCCACAAAAACAGCAAGTGGCCCAAAACAGGGGAAAAAAAACTGCTTATGCTAATCCAAATTAGCAATATACTGGTGTTACACCGCTAATGAATGTTGATAGCTGCACAAAAATAGGGACCTCTATTTCTATACCTGTGTCCTAAAATTAACACTGAAACAAGACACAACACACATGTCATGAGCTCCATGTGCTTCCTCTTATGACTGAAGCTGCCCTGCAAATGTAACATCGGGATACACCATAAGTATATACACGTGACAGGAAAAAAGGATAGACTGGACCACAACACCCAAAAAAGCTTTGTTATCTATCTGATTGTCTCTATCTAGCACCTTTCTGCTTGTAAACATCAAGTTGTGCTGTAAGATTCACAGTGCTCTAATGTAAAAGGTGTGTAACATTGTAACCATGGACAGTTCTAAGCTTCTCGGTTGTGTGTTTAGAGAGCATAACCCTCCTGGCTGAGTTTTGAGAGCATCTGTACAAGGTCAGCAGGCTACGCGCCGGCACTAATGGGAAGCAAATAGGAAACAGTGCTGGAATGTTGTTCTCTAGGGCTGGGTTGCAGAAGGAATGTTACTAAGCGTGGAGGATCATAAATACACATAAAAACAGTACAGACAAATACATAGTGTTTGGGGAAAAAAAATTATAGAAATTTATAATAGAAGTAATGGACCTAAAGTCTAAAAAAGTATATCTAAATGCATTATCAGAAGCTGGAGGACTAAGGAAAAATGTTTTTAATAATGTGGGGCATATAGCTAAGTTTACATTCAAAAAGACATTGACCCTAATACTCTATTATAATAAATAAAACTATGCAAAGAAACTTAAAAGTTGAAAAAAGGATATTTAAAATGAAAAACTACAAAATAGGTTCAGATGTATGACCCCCACTCCATTTTCCTTCATCAAGATAACCAGTCATACTCACAGAAGCCAAAATGAAAGAAATGACATTCTTAGGCCTTATTTGTTAATGATTTAGAAAACAGTGTGTGCTCAGAGGCTGTGTTCATGCAGCTTTTTGATCACGTTCTGTCTCTGACTGTAATTGCATACATATTGACTGATTTTCTTTTAATTAATTAATCACCTTGTAGCTATGCTTTGTTCCACTATTTGTGTGTGTGTGTGTGTGTGTGTGTGTGTGTGTGTGTGTGTGTGTGTGTGTGTGTGTGTGTGTGTGTGTGTGTGTGTGTGTGTGTGTGTGTGTGTGTGTGTGTGAAATGAAAAGTGCTAATTGTCACTGCCTGATAAAGCAAATATGGTAAATAAAAGGTGGAAGGAGAAGAAAGGAAGGTGAAATCTGAGCTATAGGCCTGTCTTGTCTTCACTGTCTTCTGTTTAACTGTGGCCACTGATTAGATTTTATTTCTTATTTTTTATTTCTTTCATGTGCAAAGCTCCCATGTGGTGTGTTCACACTGCCATTTTGTTTTCCTGTTGTGGGCCATACAGTCGGAGTGTTCTCTCTCTTTCTTCCTTTCTGATCGATTATAGGTGCTCAGATGAACATGCCATTGATTAAATCAGTGGGGATGATGAAAAGGATATAAGAAGAAACACTGACATTCTTCGGGGCTTGTCTTCTTCACAGCACTACTAACCAGAACAAAGTGAAATGCCATTTCTTGCAACTGTGTGTTTTTTATCTCTTGTGAGATTAGTGTTTACCTATTTTCAAGCCAGAAATGCTTTATTATAACTCATTTATTTATCTCTATTTTATGAAGCTAATTTAACCAGTAAGCTGACATTTATAATCAATAATACCCCTATATTTGAGTTCAGACTCTTTGCTAGGACAGCAAATAGGAATAAATTAGCAAAAAATAAAAAGTAAATGGTTTTATATTCCTGTCCAGATCTATGTTGATCTACCTGAGTTTAAATCCTGCCAGTGTAAACTCCCTCTACTTTACACTTTTCTCACTCTCCTTGCTATGTCCTGTAGATGAGTGATATCCATCAGCATTTCTGTTAAGTGAAGTTCACCCCATGTTTCCCACCTTGACTGTTTCTGACATCAGCTGTCACACCACACTCAGGTGAAATTCGCAGCTTTTAGACTGACGAGCCACAGAAACACTAGGCAAGTGTTTGACTCAGTGTAAGTTGGGGAAAGTAGGATCGATGTTTGCCAGTTAAAGTGAGAGAGGAGTCTGAGCTATACTCAGTTCTAGACTTTCTTTACTAATGCACAATAGTTATTATATACAATCTATTGTCAAAAAACTCCCAATTTATTTAACTAATGTAATCCAGAACAAAAGATGTTTACAGTAATAAGTGGTACACACACACACACACACACACACACACACACACACACACACACACACACACACACACACACACACACACACACACACACACACACACACACACACACACACACACACACACGCTTGCTCTCCAACACACAGCATAGGCCTTCCTACTATTGTCAATACTGAGATGGAGAACGGCGTTCATTATTCTGAGTGATTGTAGACATTTCCAGGACAAATTATAAAAAGCAACAGCAGAAGTCTACACACCCTGACACCAGAGGCTGGACACCACAACCTCACAGCTGTTTGCAATGTACAGTACAATGTGGCATGGTAAGGAACTAAAAAATTGCAAAACAAAGAACAAATGAATCTAACTGTGTATTTACTATCAAGCTGACGATTCTAGGAGGAACTACAAGAGAATTTGTCGTTTGTGTGATGTTGTTTTCAGTGTCTAATCTTTTAACCATAACTCTCACAGTTTAATCTCATACTTTAATCTCATACTTTAATCTCATACTTTAATTGCATTGTGCATTCTTCTACAGTTACACAGCCTGTCTGGAAAGAATGTTCTCTCCAAGCCGCTTTCAGCATGGAACAGTTAAGTTACTGCAGACTGGTAGACTGCATGGATGGATGGATGGATAGATGGATGGATGGATGGATGAGGCTTTCTCTCTGGCTCTTCTCCTCCTCACATAGTGACTCACTTGTTTAAGCTGTAATGAAGCATGAGACAGGCTGCTGGATGTCTCAGTCTTTTCCTCCATCTATTTCAGTTATCTTTCTTAAATATAAGGAATGAAATTTGCTTAAAATATCTATACTTTAGATTGTACTCATTAATTAATTCTACACTTACCAGAACTTGATCCGAAATTAATTTGTTTTATGGTTACAGATTATTTCCTTTTTTGTTCAGTCACACTAGACACACTACTGTTGTGTGGAATCATATTAGACACTAATAGGGCACAGGCTTTAAATAATTTGTCATTACACAAATTAAGATTGAATAAATATTTAATACAATATACTATACAATATTTTATTCAATAATAAAATGAAGTACAATTATTCTCATATATGGAAAGAGGTTTTCACGATTTAAGGCAGACTATTTGACCATATACAAATAATATATTATTTAGCATTTAATTTCTTTTTCAAACTACATGAAAAATAGTATAAGTACTAAAATACCTTTTGCTGTCTATTTTGTTTAGATCTGTAGTGTAAGGTTTTAATAATAAAAAATATAATGAGCAATCTATAAAATATGAGAGGAGATTTCAAACTTTTGGATTGCGGTTTATTCGAAAAGCAGAATTGCAAATTACTTCCTTCTTTTTCTTTTTTCTTCCCACCCATCTGCTTATGAGCTGGAGGTTGGGGCCCTGCTAAATGATGCTGGGCCTGTTGATGGCTGAGATGGATGGGTTCATGTGGAAACAGCCTACCTGTCCCACACTCCAGCAGCACAGAATAACATCAATGAGCCTCAATGTGCTCCACACTACAACCCTCAAACACACTCCTTATACAAATGCAGGTGCTCTCTGTAACTTCACATTCATAACAGGTTTTCAGAACAGACCTTACACCATCAAGTCTATAATAGGACTTGTATATGGAATGCTTTTTCTTGCAGGAACTAAATTATACATGCAGTTTTTGATGTAGGTTTGACAAGCTGTGTTTGTGCACATAAGCAGCTATGTTTCTGGATAAATCTCATATGTTCATATGTTTTATAAGCCAATGACTTTCCTTATTCATTATCCTTCACTTATCCTCCAAAGCAAAAAAAATCAGAAAACTCACACTCACACTCACACACACAGACACAAACACACACAAACACACACACACACACACACACACACACACACACACACACACACACACACACACACACACACACACACACACACACACACACACACACAGACACACATATGGCTTTGGCTTGCTGCATTTTTCTGTCGACAGTGGGGCTCTGTCAGAGGCTGTGTGTATTTGGATCCCTCTCCTGTCTTCCTGTAGGTGATGACAGTGATGATGAGGTGACTGTTGGTTTTTGGGGTGTTGGGTGGAGCAGATGGTGTGGGATGAGGGGGCAAGAATGAATGCTGGTGACTAATGAATGCTTATACATTTTAACCAAGCCCTATTTCTTCTAATATAATTAGAGTATAATACAGCAGCAGTAAAGTTCCAGTTTAAAATGGACCTGAGACTAGCTGATATAGATGTAATCCAAATTACAATTTAATTTAGCTTTTAAATTATAGATCATGGAGAATAAACCTTCGCACACACATATTCTTGCACTCTACCAGGTACCACACACATGCACACATCACAGTGGTTATATGTTAATATTTAGCCCTGGTAGTTGACAACCTTACTCCCTTAAAATATGACAGACGGAGACGAGAGGAGCAAAGAGAACTAGCTTCAAGACACTCACTTACAATACAGCTGCTCTCTGTGGAATGGCCCAGCTCTAAACTTAAGAGGAAAATCATGTCAAGTGAAAAGCCACAAAATATGGAGGTGTCTGACAAAACAAAAGCTCTTTTTTTGCTTGATTTGCAATTCATGTATAATGGGATTCCCAGAACACCAGGTAAAGAATGATCTTTTCTTTGTGTTTTCAAACTTTATCTTATTCAAGATAATCTGAAATGAACATCATTTTTCCACCATCTGTACAATTTCTCTAACAAGAGAGTGAACAGAGAGAGAGAGAGAGAGAGAGAGAGAGAGAGAGAGAGAGAGAGAGAGAGAGAGAGAGAGAGAGAGAGAGAGGGAGCGAAAGAAAGAAAGAAAAAAGAGAGAAAGAAGTGCTCCACTGCATTATCACCAACACTGCTGTCAAACTTTGTATGTTATTTTCCCTGAAAATTCAGGTCACAAAAAATTCTTGCATTTGTCCATGAGGATCTCAGCAGGGAAATATATCACGCATGCCTTTTATGAATTTATTTACCCAGGCTGAGCGCCGTGAGTACCCACATTTCCTCCTCTTCCCCCTCGCTGTTTTCAGGCTCAGAAAAACTCTGAGCAAAAGCCACATAAATCCTGTGTCCTTTCAGAGCTATTTTGCTAATTAACATCCCACTACTCATGGCCACCTAAATTATGATGCATTAGATAGGAAATAAGGCTACTTATTTATGAGCTCTCATTTACAATTCAAAACCCAAATTCTGATAGTAAATTCAACATAACTAAGGCGGCTGTAACCAAACTCATTACTATTGGACAACAAGAATATAAAAAAGGAGCAAAAAAGGCAATGGTATCCTCCATACATTTTTAATAGTGCTCGTCTTTCAAAACTCTGTGACTTTGACCTCAATATTACAGGACACATGCTGCTGCTATATCTGCTCTGCTCTCTCCGGCATGGCCTAGTAATGTATAAAGCACAAGATCCACCAATGCAGATTGTGCTCTTTGGGTTCTGGCCTGGACTCCATCTGGATCTGAATTTATCACTAATACTCATGGCTTCTTTTAATTTCCAGAAATAGATAAAAAATTGGACAGGTAGTTTAATATTTCCTTGAAAAAATGCTGTTCCACACTGTTGTACTGCCGAATGGTTATATATTTGCATGTGTTTGCTTTTTATTTTTCATTTTTTTCAGGATTGTTTTTTTCTAAGAGTGCTTATTTCACCAACAACCTCATGTATACTCAAAATATTCATATGCACAGATGCACAGGCAAGTTGCACAGTTTTGGGTAATGCTGTAAACATTTCATTGTAATGGAATTTGTAATTTGATGATGTCGTAACGGAGGGGTCAGGGAACATGAGCCTCAATAAAGCAGGCCATGTTGTGCCATGAATGACATTAGCCTGTCCGCTCCCTCTCCCTCCCTCGCACCCTCCATCATGACATTTCTTCCCCTCATTCTCAGCCTTCATTACTAGCCTCATTTGTGAAAATAGCCCTGCAAATGTAAATCTTGTGTATAATGTGTTTGCCTCTGAAATCCCAGCACAGTCTTAAAGAAGAAGTAAGGCCTCTGATGGTGTGTGTGAATGATCAGTGATGGTCAGTAATGAGCAGTCAGAGGCCCTTAAATACGGCCTGCCCCTGCCGTCACATCTCCCTCTCTGTGTGAGCCCATTAACAGTGCAGAGCGTGGCACTAAATCAGCACGGATCACAGCTACACCGTTCTGCAGGCTTCATTACACACACAAGCGCATACATCCATACACACATACACCCACTGGCCATTGTTTGACCACGCTTCCCTCCTGACACGCTCATCTGTCACAAGAGAGGAAGCTCCGATAAGGGGTTGAGAGGGAATACGGGCATGAACGCAGGCGCTTATTAATACATGTGAGTGTAGGGTCGATAAAAGGCTGGTATGCAGCTATCACAGGCCCTTTATGGTTTAAGTGAGCCTCTGTGAGCTAACAGTCATCAGTCAAAATGGAGAGTCTCTTAGTAATAGAACCAGCTCTGGGTATTGGGAAAAGGGAAACGTATGGGGCTCAGTCTCACACAAAGCATCATGGAAGGAAAGCTTAATCCTATAGGCAGAACCATGGCTTACACTCCCATCTGCTCAACAGTCTTGTTCTTTTTCTCAACATATCCAACATACCAGTTATGGCCATACAAGGCACCTTTCACAGCCATCGAAGTGACATTTGACCTCTCTTCCAGGCTGGAGTCACCCTAAACCATAAACAGATGAGCCAGTCTGTTCGTTAAAGCTTAGAAACAAGAGACCAAAGCCCTGAACACTGTCCACCGCCCACATGGAATTAAATCTGTGAGACAACTACCAATCAATCACCTGGCCATTCAGAAAGATGCATTGCAGGCCATTAAAGCACTGCATGTTGCTGCAAATGATAATATCTCACTTCATACCGAGGAGTGGGATAGAAGAAAAGATGTGGGTATATCATGTATCCTTCAACGATGGCAATGCTGTGAGTATAACCAAGTCAATAAGATCAACTTCTCATCACATGGGCCTTAGTAACCTTTATCTTTTAGGATAATGAGCTATTGAAAGGAAGGGACAAAGAGAATCTCCATATGGCATGGCAGATCGGGTATTTAATTCCAGCAAAGTTATTCCTACTCACTTACAGATCGATAAATTCTGTTCAGTACATCCATGCATGTTCATTATTCATTCACTTTATTTGCCTGATCATACCCCCCCTCCCCCTATCCTCCCCTTCCTGGTTGACTAAAGGTAACAGCACTTAAGCCTGTGAGCAATTATGGAAATTGGGGCCCAGCATCTCCCCGTGAAACAGACCGAGCGCCAGCAGCTTGACGGCTAATCGATTTGTGCTCTCCTGAAAGCAGCCTCGCAACCTCTGAACTCTGTAAGCTGGGTGCCTGTCAGATGGCAAAAAGAGAGCTTTATTTGACTGAATTAGAAAATTACACCCCACCATTTTACTCCACAAAGAGACGAAAAGAAATCCTGTATCACCTTGTTTTCTATAAAACAAAACCATGTATACAGTACAAGAGGCAAAGCTTTGGTACCAGTAATGTAAAGCATATATGACCATCTTATGCATAATGTCTTTTTTTTTCCATGCCATTACACCACTTGCACTGTAAACATTCAATATGCTATCCACCTCAGAGATCAAACTCCCACTTGTCAGAATCAAAGAGTTAAAATTAGGTGGTAATATGAGCAGCTGTTCAGGGTTTTTCTTCCCATTCTGCCTGACATTAGCTGATGCTTGCAAGTGCAAATGCTTAACCTTTAATCTTGGACTGTGCTGTTTGAATAAGCATCTTTGTACACATCACACATCCTTTTTTAATGCCTTTGACACAGAATAAGGTGACAGTGAATGTAAAGCATCATGCATATATATAAAACACAACAGAAGAAAATATAAAGCAGTAGACAATGAACAGAAATAGGTTTATATATACAGTATAGAAAAGTATTTTCTAATACACATCAAGCTTGTGATTTTGTTTGGTTTGTGTGGGCTGATGGTCATCCAGTGTGTGGGAGCATATGTTTTTATATATTGTTCCCTACAAGAATAGAAATATCTAAGAGTTTTGACCCTGTGGGGACATTTGGCTGGTTAACATTAACATGGGGTTAACATTACAGTTAGGTTTAGCAAAATGTTAATTAGCTGCATGATTAATTATGTCAAGGAAGTTCCTCACAAGGATAGTAAAACAAATGTATGTGTTGTCAGGGTTGCAGACAGGACTGGGTGGAGGGGGAAGGTACAATAACAATGCTAGTCTCAGTGGGAGGCAGGGCTCCTCTTCCTGAGCAAAGCATGCTGGGAAATGTCCTCATAGCAGGCACACACGTTCCTTAACACATATGCACACACACATACATATGCGCGCACACACAGACACACAGACACACACAAACACACACACATATATACACAAAGTAAAACATCCTACTGTAGGACATTTATATGCCCCTTTCTCCTGCTTTGTTTCTCTCCTCAGCAGAGTGTCCTAAATAGCTCATAGCTAACCTCTAGAGAACTGAAACATAATTCATTTGGGTCACTGTGGCTCCCATAGTCCCCTTCTGTGAGAGCACAAACATACGTACAAAAGACTGGATGAAACAGGAAAATGGGAAAGAGTCTGTCTGTGTGTGTATGTCTATCTTAGTCAGAAATATTAAAGCTTAATAAATAATGGTTAGAAACCTCCCATGGTTTGTACAAATTAAAGCCCTATTCTTTACTTGAAATTCAGTCAGCAATGAAGCAATATGTCCATATACTTTTCATCCTTAGAACTCTCTACTCTCCAGAAATGTTTTCCCTCTATAGCATTTGCTGGCCTGTAACCTGAGCCATTGATCTGCTTTTCCCGGGGCCCACGGCTCTCCTCTCTGGCCTCTCTTAGAGCATCTGTGTGTGATTCTGTATGAGTGCAGTCATGCACATATGTGCGTATCTGTAATGTAGCATGTTGAATAATAACACAAGGACATGCTTGTAGTATTACTGGACTCTGACATCACTTCACACAGCAGATGCGAGCGACTGTGTTGCTCCTGAGTGTTAAATCAGACATGGTTTGCATTTTTAGCACTGTATGCATATTAATCCATATATGCGTAATAATGGAGATGTGTAAAGCTTCTCTTCTGTGAGTCTACAGTGCTGACATCATCTGCATTGTTAGGGAGGAGTACCCATCCCAGTACAGTAATGGATGTAGACACACTGTATCTGTCCTGCCTCATAGAGGATCTGTAGTGCAGGGGTGTGTTCAAGTTTTAGACATGGGTGGCTCCAAATAATTGCATCTACAAAATAATACACATTAAAATATTTAGTATTTCTGTGCAAAAGTATTGGCCACACATAGTTACATTTTTCAACTGGCTTCAAAGTTGTCCTTCAGGTTGTAATACCAATTATGAGCTTGATATGAAGTCTGTGTGAGCCTGTTAAAGGTGTGATTTTAGGTTGTGGGTGTAATTAGGCTAAAAAAAAGGCTTATATAAAGGGAGGCAGCTGCTACCCAGTGTCCTGGTTCTGATCAATATAATGACATAATATCAATATTTTGATAAATTCCTTCACAATATGTTTTTCTGAGATCGGAGACATGATACATATTGTATATAAAAAAATATACAATATAGTGACCTAATGCCTATATGAGGACACAGGAGGTGCAGTGTTCAGAATAGATGCTCTTTATTCTGTTCCCATTTTAAAACATTACACTTGAAAATGTGATTAGAAATGTGTGTGTGTGTGTGTGTGTGTGTGTGTGTGTGTGTGTGTGTGTGTGTGTGTGTGTGTGTGTGTGTGTGCGTGCGTGCGTGCGTGCGTGTGTGCGTGCGTGCGTGCAGGCGGGCGTGCGTGCGTGTGTGTGTGGTGTGTGTGTGTGTTTGTGTGTGTGTGTTTCCTTTCTTCTCTGTCTATCTGATCCACAGTCTTCAATTATCTACTAAATGTACTGTTTCAAGTTGCAGCTACTACTGGATGGCACCATGTATGAAATCAAAAAGAAAAAAAGTTGACACTGAAAGGAGGTGGCGGGTGTGAATGTGGAGGTACAGGAAGTGTGTCCCAAAAGAGACCCGTGTCCAGTGCCAGATGAAAGCCCATTGACGTTTTAAAGTAGCTTCAACCTCAGAATGCATCTGCCTGTCAATCACGCTTACCCATGTTTCCCTTGGGGCAGTTCTGGCCAGCCCCAGGAAAAAAGGAGAGAGGGAAAAAAAGCGAGCAAGAGAATGACCAGAAACAAAGCAGGCAAGCAGCTCGAGGCCAGCCCAATGAAGCCGCCAACACCTGAGGGCTGCATGAAAATTTGCTACCCAGGAGCTATTCCCTCACTACAATTCCCACAATCCTCAGCTATAAATGAGGAACATATAGGACATTGATTCCATTACTGCATACAGCTGATACATTTTGACCAGCAGAACAGTGACAGATGGTTTGTTAGCACACAGCTCATTGATCTCACACTAATGATTGGTGTGAATGATAAGCTTCCCTGCATCGAATCTATGCTTCAGGGTGGTGCAAAATGAGCTTCCTCTCAGAATACAGTCAAAAATAAAGGCTTCATTAAATATTAATAAGGATTTATGTAGCCTTTGCATAGTGTGATTCAGAGCATACAATGCCTCGTAATGCTTTGGATTATATAAAGGACACGGTGATGGCTGTAAGTGTTATATGAATGGAGGGTGGTAGTGTAACTGGAGAGCTCAGAGACAGACTGAAGTGAATGAGGTGGAAGTACATGAATATGAGCATGGACTCCCTTGAGAGGGAAAAGTAACACACACACACACACACACACACACACACACACACACACACACACACACACACACACACACACACACATCCAACAGTGAAAGGCACGTTCAGTGTTAAATACATATTTGAGTGCAGTCATCCACTGAATGGACTCACTTTTCTCTAATGAGACTAATGAAACACACACACACACACACACACACACACACACACACACACACACACACACACACACACACACACACACACACACACTTACATACTGATCTGGGTGGCCATGCACAGTAGTGTATTTATTCTGCAAAAGGAGGGCAGAGAGCTAAAAGTCTCAGGCTCTGGCATAAATCAATCATGTTTCTGTTCGTGTGTGTCGATGAATGTGTGTGTGTGTGTGTGTGTGTGTGTGTGTGTGTGTGTGTGTGTGTGTGTGTGTGTGTGTGTGTGTGTGTGTGTGTGTGTGTGTGTGTTTGTGTGTGTGTCGGGGGGTTGTAACCAGTGCTAATCACATAACCTGCAATAAGGCTTTTAAAGGAATATTGCTCCTGTTCCCTCTGACAAAGTGAAGAGTGTTTATAAAAGTATTCACCTGTGACAGGGATAAATTTAGCACAAAGAGCAAAAATGACAGATGGATGACAGTGTGTGTGTGTGTGTGTGTGTGTGTGTGTGTGTGTGTGTGTGTGTGTGTGTGTGTGTGTGTGTGTGTGTGTGTGTGTGTGTGTTTAGAGGAAAGGTGATCTTCATGCAGGGCGAGGGAACAGAACGGAGGATGGAGGAGCTCAGCGGAAGAAGAGAGAGAGGCACATCTGTGCTAAACATGCCCTGGGGCAAGCCTGCTCTCTCCAGCACCAAGTAAACACAAACACACACACACACACACACACACGCACACACACACACACACACAAATCTACACAAACTATCTCAGAAGATAACACTTCAAATGTAGAATAAATAATGACTGACATGAACTCTGAATGTCTCTGAATATCAGACATGTATTACAGTTACTAATTTATTAGTTGCTACTAGTATTACTAATAATACTAATTATTATTCTCATCATTATATCTCATTAACAAATGAGAGCTGTTCATTTTAACATTACATCCTTGATCACAGTACTATGATTAATTAATTAAATTTGAACAAAAAAGAGACTTGTAAATATAGGAAATTGTATGTATAAAGGAGTCAAGGATATGTCTCTTTCACCAACTGTCTGTTACACAATTACAAACACGACAGAGAGAGAGAGAGAGAGAGAGAGAGAGAGAGAGAGAGAGAGAGAGAGAGAGAGAGAGAGAGAGAGAGAGAGAGTTACAGGGTAAGTGAGAGTCTCTGTAATGTGTATACAGTAATAGATATCTGTTTATATGAAAACAAAATTAACCAGGGCAGCACAAGTCTGCCAGTAAACTGAATTAGCATCAAATGCAAATGAGCCGAGTGCTTAATGGTGGAACAGGTGCAGGCAGAGCCCCTAAATGAGATAAATGAATAAAACATCCGCGGGCCAGCCCGTGAAAACTGACACAAAGTCAATGGCATGAATAATTCAGGAGGCAAGCAAGGGTGTGTGCCACTGACCTCTCACCACAGGAAGTGCATCCCAAACACAACAAAAACCATAACAATGGATTCTGGACATGGGGGTTCCCTATCTGGAGCCTATACATACACATTTACACACATTTACACACATTTATACACACACACAGCTAAATATGCATAGGCCATATGATATATGGAACTGCTATAATGGAGAAAACATCTATTTCCAGTGTCCGGGTTCACAAAAGGCAATCAAGAGTGCACTGCTGACCGCATATAGCATGCTTACACACCTTTCCTCTGTTTACCTGCCCACACTTGAAGACTGGGTATAGCTGAAATCTAAAGGCAGCCTTTTTCTCCCATTTAAAAATAAAATAATATATAAACAGAGGAGCAATTACTCCTGAACTGGACAGGAAGCTGCTGTGAAGCAAACAGTAACATCACCTTCCCTGGGTGGAACACTTCCCGTTAGACATTCTTCACTCCTCACACACACACACACACACACACACACACACACACACACACACACACACACACACACACACACACACGCTCATCAGGAAACAGTATTCATCATCCTCACTTAGATCTAGAAAGCACACACACACACATGAAGCATGCAGAGCAAAAGCTTCTCTCTCTCTCTCTCTCTCTCTCTCTCTCTCTCTCTCTCTCTCTCTCTCTCTCTCACACACACACACACACACACACACACACACACACACACACACACACACTGTTATTCTAGTTATTAAAATCTAAAACTATTACAAAATAACCCTGAGTTAGAATAAAGTTAAACCTCACAAAAACAAAGCTAAAACTATTGCCTCTGAGAAAAAGAAAGAGTTTACATGTGAGCGGTTGGAGCACTGGTAAGCTAAAGGTAAAGCTAAAAGCTCACTGAAACATTATAACGACTTTACACTAATAAACAATTTAGACACTTTAATAAACATGGAACGCAACTTCTTGCATGATAATCTTGTTTCACCTGTCTAATAAACTGTATTTGATCATATTCAGTGGTAATGCATGTTTAATCTGAAGGTCCACTGAGTGCAAATGAAGGTTTGATGTCCTGACCAGTGAGAAATGAATGAATGAATGAATGAGTGAATGAATGAATGAATGAATGAGGGCAATGTGGATTGTAGCTTAACCTGAAAACCATATTCTTTTCATTTTGTTTGTTTTATTTTCTTTCTCCTTTTCTTTCTTTCTAACATTTGTGTGGCTTTATTTACAAACACAGATATAATAAAGGTTTATATCTGTATATATATCTTATAAATTATCCGTTTACAAGCTCTTGTAATCCTCCATATTTAAGCAGGCTGTTTTTGTTTGTCACATATGAAATGAAACACAGCCAGATCTGCCTCTAATATGTGTAAAACCAAGGAATTAAATAATGTTCAAAAGTATATAAATGCAAAAAATGTAGCCAGGTGGAATCTTGCTAGCCCTGCAAAGCAAATTATAAACTGCCTCAATAATCAGTGTTCATGCTGTATAGTAATTAATAAACAAATGATCAGAATGAAATGTTATTGCTTACAAGTTGTGCTTCTGCTGTTGAGAAAATTGTAGTTGGACTTGATCTGTTCCTTAGCTCAAACCTTTTATTATATCCTGCTCTATATTGTGCCTCCAATCTAAAACTAAAACTAAAATGCACTGAACATATTTTGTAGTTTGGACTGAAATGTTCAGGGACATCAATCCACAGAAGAGTGAAAGGGAGAAGAACTTTAAATATGTTTGCTTGATTTTGAAGAATGAAGAAATCCAAAGTTTCTATATTTCAGCATTGTTGACTGGTGAGTGAGTGAAACATGTTGAAACTTTAAGAATATTTTAGGCTCTTTTATTTCAAGGAAAATTCCATAATGCTGACTCTTTGGTGATTACAGTTTCATTTCTCAGTTTACACTTATTGCTTCTGGACCTCCTTTCTCAATGATGAAAATATCTCTAGGTTCTGTGTGTAGGATTTAAGAAAATAAACAAATAGAAGACTATGAAAGTGAAAGAAAAAAAGACAGCGCTACACGCACAGCAGCTTTGCAAGAAATTATGTATTAAGACAAATTCCTCGTTTATCTCTGCAGTATTTCACTACTCTGGTAGAAACAGGATTTTAAACCCCTGTAGTTTTTTCATCCCAGTGTTGAAATCTAAAACTGTACTTTCTGAAGGCCTGGTTTTGGTTATATAATGAGGTGTTTTGCGATTATGGGAATGAAACATCTTGGACCAAATGACGTCACTGTGTGTCACTCTTTACTAATATCAATACACCCTTATGTTGCAGTTGAAGATTCAATACTTGCTCCAAGAGTCAGCAGTAGCAGTTTGGGATTTAATCTCACAATCATCCAATCAGAATGCAAACATCTTACACAATGAGCTGTCAATAGAATCAGTTTGGTAACATAAGATTACTTTTGAATCTTTCAGAAAAGATCAGACTAAGAAAGAAAATCTAAATTGATTGAAGTGTAAATGTTTTATCTTTGATGAAATTCACTGCAGTTTCTTTAAGGAGCTCTTCAATGACACGTGATTGCAGTGTGTATTCATGCATTCATCTTTACAGACCAGATACAAATATAGCTCTTCAGCTTTCACTGTGTGACACTGTGTGTGTGTGTGTGTGTGTGTGTGTGTGTGTGTGTGTGTGTGTGTGTGTGTGTGTGTGTGTGTGTGTGTGTGTGTGTGTGTGTTTTCAGAATTAAAGCTGCTAAGGCTCCAACTAACTCTACAAAATAATATTAATATATGAAATAAATAAATACAAATCTAAACTATCACACACACACACACACACACACACACACACACACACACACACACACACACACACACACACACACACACACACACACACCAAAACACACTTATTTAATCATTTGTTGAAAATTCTTACAAATCTGTGTATTATTTATGTAGGACTACATTATGTACAGATAAAAAAAAAACAGTAGATAAACAGAGTTATGTAAGGAAGGAAGATTAGAGAGAGGAGTGAGGTATATGAAGGAGACCGAACTTAAGCAAGAACAAGTAGGCACAGACAATCACTGGTAGAGTTGTCAATGTCAGAGCAAGTACCCACACACAAACACACACAGAGAAACAGAGAGTAAGTGAGAATCATATACACAGGAGGAGTGGAGAGCAGAGAGGATTGTATAAACCTCTTTGGAATTCATCCAAGCAGATGATAGGATTGTTGACAGTGAACTGCATATTGTTAACCCTATATTAACTCGAAAAGGCAGAGGTTGGCTTTGATTATTCCTTTAGTGCTTAGCCTTAAATAAGTCTCTCTCTCTCTCTCTCTCTCTCTCTCTCTCTCTCTCTCTCTCTCTCTCTCTCTCTCTCTCTCTCTCTCTCTCTCCCTCTCTCTCTCACACTCTCTCTCTCTCACTCTCTCTCATTGTTGCACATCACCTTTCAGCAGCTATGACAGCCCTGTCTCTCATCTTGAAGAGTTACGCACATGAAGTGCAGACTAACACAGTCATAGAACACACACACACATACACATAGAGCTGTTTCCTTTCCTTTTTTCTGAAAGTCATTCGTCTTCTGTCTTCATCTCTTAGACATTAACATCAGTAGTGACACAAATTTTAACATCCTCTCTCTGTATAAAACATGCTCTTGCTTTTGTTTTCACTCACTCTCTCTTTCACACACACACACACACACACACACACACACACACACACACACACACACACACACACACACACACACACACACACACACACACACACACACACATACACACACACACACGCACAGCCAGCCCTCGACACTCTCGCAGTCTTTAATTGCCTCACAATAGGGCTGCAGTCTGGACCGGATTATTCTAACAATGGTCGCTTCAGCCAGTTAAGATTGTACTCTTCCCGCTGATGTGGGGAACGGCTCGCTGCAACCGATCTGGTTAATCCACTAACATAATACACACTGCTGTATTTCCTCTCTCACACACTCCCTTCCCCCTTTCCCTCCTCTATTCCATCAGCATATGTTCTCTAAGTCTGTTAAATGCTCCCCCTTTTTAGGGTTATTGTGTGTGTGTATGTGTGTAGGTGTAAGGTATTTATACCATGAAAACTTTGCAGTTTGCTAATTCACACGACAAAACATCAGGACAAAAGGTCAATATGTGACATCATTTCCTGAGCTACTCTCATTTTAAACACAATTTGGTCATTTTCTTGCTCATCACTTGTGACCAGCTTTGAAGAGTAGGGTGTGGGTCGGCAGCCAAGGACAGCCATGAAAAATTTAGACTCAAAGGGCACAGTGACCCACTTTTCCAACATGTCTCATGTCTCTCTCTCTCTCTCTCTCTCTCTCTCTCTCTCTCTCTCTCTCTCTCTCTCTCTCTCTCTCTCTCTCTCTCTCTCTCTCTCTCTCTCTCTCTCTCTCTCTCCTCTCTCTCTCTCTCTCTCTCTCTCTCTCTCTCTCTCTCTCTCTCTCTCTCTCTCTCTCTGAACTGTTTCTCTCATCCTATTTCCTGACTCTGTGCAAATCCAGATGTCATACACATCTCTACCCTTGAAGCCCACCAGCAGGGTTGACGGTCACAAGCAGGCCCAGAGTTGCAGAATAGTTGCTGTATTATTCCTTAATACATGAACTTGAAAATCACAGAGTATCAATGGCATGGTAGATTGTTCCCAGGGAGATAGAACAACAACTCTACGCACTACTGTACAGCTTAGTGAGCTTCTGTTACTCCCAATACACACAAGAGTAGAAAGAAAGAGAGAGGGAGGGGATGCTGATAGTGGTGAAACAGGAGGTAGTGAAAAGCAGAGTTAAAGAGCTGCTATTAGATGTCAGTGCCCTTTGTGTCTGTGTCAATGGGAGCAGATTAAAGTATTTGAAATAATCTTGCTGAGCCACTAAATGGATTCAGGAGTCAAAAGTTAGAAAAGACGAGGAATGTGAAGGAGAATCTGTTGTATAAGATGGTCAATCACTTGTTCACTTTAGCTTTCTTTCACATGTATGCAAATCAATGCAGGAATAATTGTTAAAGGACTACTTTTAATTCCATAGAAGCATTCTTAATTAAAATATGCTTTCTGCCCTGGGCAGTTAGCTGAGCCCAGATTTTTCACATCCTCCTCAAAAATAAGTGATATCACACCTCTGCATGCTTTCCACAAATACTGAACCTGCACTGCAGCGAAGATCACATTTGTTCATTTAACAATCTAATACGGCATCGTAAGTTGACTTTATTCATTCGACATTTCTCCAGTTTTGTTGAAGCAGCCTATTGCAGTTGCTTATGAGAGGAAGCTAATTAGGAAATGATTTTCATTACTCTTCCAGAGGAATTAGTGCTAGCTTGGCTAATTACTGCTGTAAAACCTAATCAGCTGTTTGAAACAAGAGCACACTAATGAGCTCTTATTTATTCAACTAAAGAACATTGGAGGTGAAACAGAGGATTGAATTCATATTTTGGATGCATTTGCATTTGGTGTGTGTTTACTTGAAGGCAACATTGCTGAAGATTATAATCGAAGGCTTTAAATCTCTTTATTCTTGCTCTCTTTTTACTTGACCTATTTTCCAGTCCTGTAGGCACTCAGTGATGGAGGAGTAACTGTTATTTAATTCTTTTTCTCTTTTGCAGTCAACGGACTGTGCTCTCACCTGAGCCCAGGGATAGCCATGCTGGGTCAGAGCACAGCTGGGGAATCTGCTTATAGCACCTTCAGCACCTTCACTCTTATAGCTATGAAACATAAAAGGGAAGAAAAAATGATTTGGTGCAGTGCAAGAAATGAGTGAATGGAGGACAACAGTTAAGAAAAGTTGGCAGTGATGGGCAAGAGAGAAGTGTGTGTGTGTGTGTGTGTGTGTGTGTGTGTGTGTGTGTGTGTGTGTGTGTGTGTGTGTGTGTGTGTGTGTGTGTGTGTGTGTGTGTGTGTGTGCATGTGAGTGTGAGTGTGTGTATGTGCATTGGGTGGAGGTGAGGCCATGTGGCATAGTGAGGGTGCAGCTGTCTCTGTGAACTGTGAAGTGTTCTGGCCCAGTGGAGCAGAAATGAGCTCGATACACACGCACACACACTCACACACACCCAGCATCCAGGTAGAATCCTTTCTCACCAACAGCTCTCCACACAGATACAGTCTGAGTGAAACAACGACAGCTGTGTTCATCTGATAGCACCATGGCTCATTAACACATAAACACACGGACACAAATGACAAACTCTTGTGTAGACATCTGCCCTCGACTTCAACTCTAAACTTTCCTTCGTTATTGCCTTTCCTTTACTCCACAACCTCCAAAACATTCCTTAAGGAGTCCTTCTGTGTTGACCATTTTCTGGACAGATCAAAATTCCACATTGTTTTAGAGCATAGCCATTTGTTTCCAGTGAAAGACAAGAGGTTTGGGGATTCCAACAAATTTGGCAGTGTGAATTATTTCTTACCGATAACAAACTACCTTAAAAATGTCACCAAAATTAGTTCTCATGCTGCACGGTTTCTTGCATTGTGATATTATTATACATATCATTTCTCATCCAACATTTTTGTTGATGGTGATGTACAGAGCAGTGTTTTTAAAGCTGCTTTTGAGTACTTTGACTCTAGTGGTTCATACCACAGCCAATTAGAGTGTATTATTCAGAAATCTGTAAAACAGTTTTATAGTTTATCAACTCTAATAGGGGAATCATTGTAAGACTCTTCTGACTGACGAAAGAACTCTGGTCGAGTCTGTGATGACATTGTCTGTCTTCAATTTACACACAGGTTTCAAGGCCTTAATATAGGGCTGAGTGGGTTAATAAGAATATGAACAGGAGATACACACCACTGAACCTAGTGGCCTAAAGCACAGGTTCAACCTGTTCCTGCTACTGGTTTCATTTGTGCAATGAGTCTTCTGTAAACAAATGCTTCTTTCCCTCACACAAATCAAACAAAGCTGTTTTGGTCTTCACAAGTGATGCTGAGTGCTTTGAACTGCAGGCTTTGATTAGACAGATGTTTTCTGTAAAAAGCCATGGAGGCAGAGAGCGAGCTCTCACACTACACTACTAATGATTGTGGGTGTGTAAGTGCTGGAGTGAGTGTCTCTCTTGCTCATAAACTGTAATAATGGCTCATTGAAATAAATATGACAGATAGTTCAGCGCTTTTCAATACTTTCTGAAGTGGCCATCCACCAAAAAGGGCATCAGCTCATCACCTCCATAGGCAATGCAATGTTTTTTTTTAGTTTTTTTAATCTTACATACAAAACATACTCATTCTCTCTCTCTCTCTCTCTCTCTCTCTCTCTCTCTCTCTCTCTCTCTCTCTCTCTCTCTCTCTCTCTCTCTCACACACACACACACACACACACACACACACACACACACACACACACACACACACACACACACACACACACACACACACACACAAAGCACTAGTAAAAAGTGGACAATGGTTGCTTGCATTTCACACATATGTACACAGACACAGAATCACAGCCAAATAGTGTAAATCCACCTCTTACCTGTCTATGATGACGGGATCAGAAGGCGTCTCGTTGCGGTTGCCACAACTCTTCTTGTCACAGCAGCGGCTAAAGAGAAACCCAGGGAACAGCAGGGGAAGATGGAGTGTGTGGGAAGAAAAAAGAAAGAAAAAAGAGCGTTAACATGCTTTCGTACGTATTTTTGATTTGACCTGAAGCAGTTATAGGTAGTAATTACAAGGTACCCCTTCATTCCCCTAACAACACACACACACACACACACACACACACACACACACACACACACACACACACACACACACACACACACACACACACACACACACACACAAAGAAGTGCAATAATGAACAGATAATGATGAACAAGCAATTTTTTTGTTTGCCTTTAAAAAGTTGTGAATAAAAGATAATATAATATAACAAATAATATAATAAATATAATATAATTAATATATTTAATTACACAAACAGATAACTGGGCAAATATAAGGAGTAAAAGGATTATTATTATTATTATTATTATTATTATTATTTAATTTATTGTTGTTATTATTAGTATTATTATTATTATAAATAATAATATATATTCTGAAAATGCATGCTAAAAATTATATTGATTTTGACTATATTATCTGTAAGTAATGCTTAAAATGTATGTCATATATATCATTACAAAATAAAGACTGGACAAACTTCACTTCAATTCTAAAAAGCATCAGAAATAATGGCTTCTTTTGCTAAATCAAACACAATGAGGAAGCTGATGAGAGTGAGAGGAGAGTAGAGGAGGAGGAGGCGAGATGAGGAAGGTCAGGGCTCTGTGTTCCCTGTAGGTGGGGGATGTTGTGGTGCAGCAGGTGGAGCACTGGGCTCACGTTTCTCTGCACAGATGGCAGAGGGGGCTGGAGAGAAAGGAGTCATGTGATAGCATCAGCTTTGTGAGTGAGGGGCTACAGGCCTGATTAGTGCGATAAAGCAGTCCCAGCTTGACCTCGTCTTGTTTTTCAGACCCCCCGAATATCCCTCATTTATACATACTGGCAATCTCACAGAGACATGCATTGGTAAGTCAGGGGAGAGGCTCAAGAAAATCAGAGAAAAGACACAGAGGCTATGAGGGTGTGCTCTAATCACAGCTCAGGTTGTGTCAGGCTCTTTGGGAGGTTATGAATCATCAATAGATAGCTCTTGCATGACCAAGTGTCATTTTGTTTGGTTGTTTACTTTTTCTTAGTCTCATGTACCCTTGTCTTCTCTTTTCCTCCTTCCACATCCCTCTTTTTGTCTTCTCTCCTCCTCTCTTTTGAGTGTACTCATGTCTTTAGTGCTGTTCTTTCATAAGTGGGTCACACTCAGGTCCCCATGGATCGCCAGAGTAAAGCATGCTGGGAAAGGAGAGGAGGAGGGTGGGGAGAGTGGTATAGAATGATGCGACTTTCTATATTCCAATAATCCAATCATCAGCCAGCACCCATGGGAGGACATAATCAGCACTCCCCCACCCCACGTTCACCCCCTACACAAAAACTATGCTAATTAGTACAGGCAATTCTGAAGCTTTGTTTTGGGCTTTTATCTTCTCCGCTCCGTCCCAGTGGACCCACCACGGCGTATCTTTAATCTTGAGTGTTTCCTCCTGCCACTGCATTTAAAGAAGTTAAATCCAAATTGCAGCACATGATTACCAGGATGTGGCCTTTCTTGATGCCATTAGGACCGACCCATCCCAAGACATGCACTCATATCTATTACTTGTGACTATGGATCTGCTCTGCGATTGGGTAACAGTCCAAACCGAAAAGCTGTAAAACTTGACCAAAGCGAACCCTTATGAATCTATGTATCTGAAAAGCTGGAGCTCTGTCATGAAGACTGCACTGTTGCTTTTGAGCAATTGTTTCTTGTATTGCCTGTCACTGGTATTGGATGGGAAAAGGCACTGAGCCTCTGTCTCGTGTGTGCCGTGCCATATGGCTAATGGCAAACCTGTGCGGCAATTAACAGCCCTGATTAATGAAGAACAGCCTAATCACAGACTGGTAATTGTGCCTCTATTGCAGTGCAGGCTCAGCAGAGGAGCTCAGTAACAGACGGCGGAAGGAGCGAGTGAGAAAGAGAGCAAAAGAGAGAGAGAGAGAGAACAGAGGAGTCTGTTTATAAATTTTGTGTTTTCTTTTTTGGCTTATTATGAGAGACTCAGAGTGAGACACAATAGAGACAAATGAGGAGGTCTTTGTGTGTGCTTCTAACACATGCCTGCTGGACCTTACAGGCTTGTGCCTGTTCCAGTGGGGTCACATAGCACAGAAGGTAACTAACCAAAGAGAGCTCAATGTGTTTGTAGAAGTGCATGGCAATATTATTCTTTGTAATTATTTTGCTTAATGGAAGGAGTTTGGAAAAAAAAGAATTGGCGGACAAAGCAAGAAAATCACACTGTTAAACACTTTTAAACCACCAATTAAAAATTGGCTGAAGAAATTCCACAATGTAATTACACCTATGATTTTTATTTGTTTGGAATGTGTGGAGATGCATAATCCAACTAAAAGCATCAGTATAGGATTTCTGAAACCTCAACAGCTACAAAAGTACAAATATCAAAATACTAGCATGAATGTCCCTGATATTGAAAAAGGCTGTAAAGTTTCACCTCCACTAATTACTATCTGATGCACTGTGCTATGATGAAAGATTTCATCAATAATTACAAACTCTGATCAGCCATAATATTAAGACTTTCTGCCTAAAATCGTGTAGCTTCCCTTGTGCTGCTAAACAGCTCTGATCCAGAGGTATGGACTCCACAAGACCTCTGATGGTGAAATGTGGTATCTGGCACCACAAAGTTAGCAGTAGATCTTTTAAATCCTGTAAGTAGACAAGTAGTAAGACTTGTTTGTCCAGTAAGTTCTACTGATGCACAGTCCAAAATTTTGGGGATTTGGAGGCCAAGTCAACACCTTGTCATGTTCCTTAAACCATTTTTTGCAATATGGCAGTGTGCATTATTCTGCTGAAAGAGGCCACTGCCACTAAGGAATATCTTTGCCAGGAAGGGCTGTGTGAAGCAGTCTGCAAAGTAACATATAATATTAGGCATGAATACCTTATAAGCAGCAAGAGCAATGTCAGGGCTAGTGTTAGGACACTTTTCTGTCCTAACCAGCATTAAAGCAATTCAGCAATTTGTGTTACAGTAGATCTTCTGTAGGACTGGACAAGCTGGGCTCATCAATGACCGGTGGTTCCCTGGTTGACCTAGCTTAGGCCACTTTTGATAGGAATTAACAACTGCATAGAGAGAAAACCTACAGAGACCCAGTCCAGCCAACACATCTTGTCCCTTGTCAGAGTTGCTCAGATCCTTACACTTGCCCATTTGTCCTGCTTCAATTTTATTCACGTAACCTGTCAGTGTTAGTCATGGCTGATTAGTGTAAACAAAAATTTCATTTGTAAAAAACACTAGCCCTGACAGCCTTACAAAATTTATAGTGAATGACCACATACACAAAAAATAATATTTAAATAATATGACAAATGCAATTTCTTCCATTAAGAAGGTAGGTTACTTAAAGCAGTGGAAACCCTAAATACTGTAGTATAGGGTTACAGAAAGTATAGGGCTTTAGAAAAGATTTTTTGAAACTTTAAAAAGACACCCTATCACACAATACCAAATTTTAATTGAAATAACAAACAAACAAACAAACAAACAAACAAACAAACAAACAAATAAATAAATAAATAAATAAATAAATAAATAAATAAATAAAAAGAAGAAAAATATATTTTTTTATTTCATTATCTCAAGTTTCTTAGTTTTTTTTTCTTTATCCTACTTAATGTTTTGGCAACAGTCTTTTTGTTTAGTTTATGCCAATTTGCCATTAAATGGATATAAAAAGAGAGAGAGAGAGAGAGAGAGAGAGAGAGAGAGAGAGAGAGAGAGAGAGAGAGAGAGAGAGAGAGAGAGAGAGAGAGAGACAGAGCGGAAAAAGAGGGCCCCTGCTCCCTCACATGCTTCACTGTCAAAACTCAAAGCAACCTGCATTCATTAACAGAGGAATAACATGAAGATTCTCATTGAGTAATGAGTTTTTCCTTGTCCTAATTAACCAAGCATGAGTAGGATATTTTTAGGAGAAAAACTGTGCAAATGCTCTCTACCTCAGCCAAAAATAGATGAGAGCCCATCTCTACAACCTAGTTTTAAGTGCAATGAATTCATCTTTTGATTTTAATTAAAGGTGCATGCCTTTCTCTGACTCTCCCCTCCCAGAGCAGAAAGTGGTTGACCTGGATAGAGATGGAGGATGAAGCGAGATATATATATATATATATATATATATATATATATATATATATATATATATAGAGAGAGAGAGAGAGAGAGAGAGAGATGTGGATGGACACTGGACCTTTAAGTTGGCTGTATTGAGGTGCATCCTTCCTTCATTTCTCATCAATCCTCTACTCGTTCCCCATCACAGAAAGGGTATACAAAATGTACTTTCTCAGGTGTATCTTTCTAATAACAGTAACAACAGGTTAATTAGGTCTACCGTCACTGGCATCAGAATCCCAGCCTCTGAGAGTAGAAGCTCTGTTTGACATTTTGGCAACTTCATAGATAAAGCTGTATCTGTTTGAAGAAGGAAACTTTAAGAACTGTTTGGGTAGAAGGGCCAGATCTTCCTGATAAGACACAGGCTGCTATGACCTATCTGGACCTGTTTCGGACAGTGATAAATGACTGGAATATGCCTGAATGATAGCGTAGATGAAAGTAAAATATGCAGGACAGCAGACTCTCTCAGCAGACTCTCTCAGGAAAGCAGACTCCACTTTTATATATAATACCCACACTAATGCATTACTTTTCTCTAAACATGTAGTCCTATCTCTGAAAGTAAAAATAAATGCAATTATGAAGTGCTTAATTTGCAAAAACTTTTTTCTATTTGGTATAAAGTAAAGAACATAGATAGGTTTTTCACAGTAAACAGAAATGTGTTGATTAATGTTCATGGTACGTTAGAAAAGCAGTAAAAGTACAGAAAGAGTAAAGGGTAATGTTATGTTGGAAAATTTCTTTCAATTAGCTAATGCTAAGCAGGAAACCCTGAGATCTGTGGACATGCCCAGTGTTCAGTTCAGTAGAGATCAATGTCGTTGTGAACCAAGGGTGAGCACACAGGTTTAAAGTGTATAGTGGTGAATGTAATAGAGAGAAGAGAGAAAGATGTCATACCTGCACATGATCTCATGTGTCAACAGCACCCGGCACATCTCTGGATTCTTGTCTTGACCTTCATAAATAATAGGCTGTGGGGAGTGAAAGAAAACATTGTTCAGTAGATGCAGACAAGTTACTCCCCCCCCCCCCCCCCAGTACGGATACGGTGCTTGTAAATATGCAGAAAGGTTATGACTAATGTCTGGGGTTAAGAGAGTGAACAATGGGAAGAATTGCGTTTATACTGGCACCATTTCTCTGAAACAAAACATTACATGAAACATCACACCAAACACAAAACCACATATCTCCACACTATTTTTCTCTCTCACACCCACACACAGTCTTCTACAAAACTTAATGTGAACCTTATTCCATCTGGCAGAAAGCTTTCACCAAATGACCGCATGTGTCATGGGAATGAACTGGAGCATTCCAGCATCCCGGGCTTGGGACATGTTGTTCTGCCTGCTGTGTGCACAGAATTACAGAGACCTCCCTTTATTACAACTAATCAATCCATCACAGTGGCACAGTGCATTGTGGGAAGGCTTGAGTTTTGGAACAGTATGGAGGGAGGTCCATATTTGGCCTTGCCAGGTTCTCAGTGGGCCAATTAATGCCCATTTTACCACGGCTGTGGAAAATTGCTTCAGCACGCAGCAGGCCGAAAGGATGTTGACTCATGCTAAGCATCTGCTTTAAAATTTCATTCTGAGTATAGAAGACTTTAAACTTTTAATCAGTATGAATCCTGTATATATCACAAATTCAGGAGAAAAGGTGGGCTCAAACAAAGGGGATGCAATCAGTAAAGCTACTAATGTAGTTATTTGACATTCATATTTTAAGGTTTTGGTGTGCTTGATTTTATCCAATCAAATGTTTATGATAATTGGTGACAGTTTTACAAGTGGAATTACATTTGTAAAGTGAAGATGGTGGTAAAAATGATCTGAGTTCATTTCCACAAGAATGCATTTGAGAAACAAACTGCAGGCAATGTTATCATTCTATCATACCTTCCTGTTCGCAAGACGAATTAAAATAAGGCTCTGAAAACTGGTTTGATGGCTGGACATCACAGAGTGCTGTGTAATAGAGGGCACCCTACAAAGGCATCTGGCCGGAGTTTCAAACCCTCAGGGAAATGTGCTGAAGTATTCTTGGATTATATTGAATTATAAACATGGAAGATGTTTCAGCCCCCAATTATTGGAGCACCACACCCTGCTTGTGTGTGTGTGTGTGTGTGTGTGTGTGTGTGTGTGTGTGTGTGTGTGTGTGTGTGTGTGTGTGTGTGTGTGTGTGTGTGTGTGTGTGTGTGTGACAGATTTTTGCTTGAATTTGTCTAATTTCACCTAGAATGAAATTGCTGAGTGAAAGAGTGTGGATGCGTATCTCTCTCTCTCTCTCTCTCTCTCTCTCTCTCTCTCTCTCTCTCTCTCTCTCTCTCTCTCTCTCTCTGTGTGTGTGTGTGTGTGTGTGTGTGTGTGTGTGTGTGTGTGTGTGTGTGTGTGTGTGTGTGTGTGTGTGTGTGTGTGTGTGTGTGTGTGTGTGGTGAGCAGTTGGGCTGCCAGACTGGAGCATAGCAAGCCATCTGGCCAAGTCAACACTTCATCCAAAAAACCTCAGCTTTGTTTCCACCCTTCCATTTCCACACAACATGTCCTTCACAGCCATGAATCACTTACCCTAGCCCAAACATACATACAAACACACACACACACACACACACACACACACACACACACACACACACACACACACACACACACATACACACACACACACACACACAGACGCACGCACATGCACGCATGAGCAATAGCCGTTAACGAGAAACGGTTCCTGTCACAACTGTACAAGCCTTTTTCAATTAGTCCCCAAAATCATTTCCTTTGTATTTAGTTATGTCCTATTGTTACAGCTGGAGGACGTTGCTGATCAGGAGCATGCGTTTGGTTTCTGCATTGTGGAAATAAGGGTCAAGGTCTTCTAAAAGTGTGGTAGCATGCATCACTGTCTGAGCCAAAGCTCTGACCCTCAGGCTCTCCCAGAAACACAGAGGAAGTACTAGAACGTAGGGCAGGCCATATAGATACAGACACGTCCTCTACCTTGCCATACATTCATTTAATAAGTAATGTCTTCCATTTATCACACAAGATGCATCTAACAGACTTTCATCTAACATAACACTACCTTGTGCATAGTGCTAGGAATAACACCAAAAATAGTTTGTCAATTTTTCCTCATATGTCTTGCTCAGTATACCAAAACAATGACTGTGTAACCTTCTGAAGGTGTACCTTCTCACCTGAGACATCATCTTTAACATGTCAATGAAATGCTGAGTCTTTGTAAGTCAATCCTGACTTACAAAAATGCTACAGTGATATGCTAACACTTAGCTGCATCGGAATCAACTATTTATTTAATTCATTTTTTTCCCAACAGGCTAAAGGACCAACAATACAAGCCCCTTCACACTTCCCACCATACTGTAAGGTAGGTTTAATTACTCATTTCTTTGGAGACTCCTAATTGTAAACATCTAAATAATTGCATGTTAGTCATGTTATCGTTTTGTGGCAACAGACCAAGCACAGGAGTGATTCATGTCCATCATCAATTCCAAACAAGAGATTTGTGTAAGTTTTTTGCACTAGTGGAACATCACATTAATGCCATCACACTTCAGATCTCTAATGAATGGAAGCATGAGGTTTTGCCTGGTCTATCTGAGAATCAGTCATTCTCTGGGAAACTTTGGCATAGTGAGAGCAGCTTAGTCTTTTCCTCAATACACATTTTCATTTGGAGCTCTGGCTGAGCTCTGAAACATGCAAACACACACACAACCATAAGCAACAGGGGAGTTGGGGTGTACCTACCAGCTCTGGCCTAGAGCTGTGTGAACAAAGAGCTCCTTAAAGAGGCCCGGGAAAACATGGAACATGCATGCTTGTCGCCAAGACTTCTGTGAATCTTTCATTAGGCCCTGACGCAGCTTTTAATACATATTTCATTTTGCGCAAACCTCGCTTCATGTCTCATTCGCAGTCCGCCTCCATTGCCTTGAAGTGACAACTATATCTGAGGCATGTAAACAATTCAGTAGAAATACATGAAAACACATTTCCCTCTTTGTTAACGTCACTTGCAAACATGTCAGGTGCAGAGTGTGACGGCATGTGTATGGGTGATTTCCCTTTGTTCTGTGGCTCAGCTGTTGAGAAGCAGAGAGAGAAAAGCAGACAAAGAGAAAATGGGAAGACCCTTTTCCACTGTCTTTAACAGGTATGTCTCAGACTTAAGCACTGATCACAAATATGGCTTGTCAACCTGACACCTTCTGTTTCTCTCTTGTTTCCCACCGGCTTGCTGAGAGTGTGTTTGGGAGCAGGTATGTGATGTGGTGCAGTATGTCAGACAGAACAGCTTTACACAGGTTTATCATATTTTGCTGTGCCCAAGTTGCCATCCTATCATTATTTTCCTTATGTCATGTCACTCTTCCACATGTACTCCACACACTCGCTCCATTGCCAGTGAGTGATTCTCAGGAGGCAGCTCTCACCCAGTGCTAATGAGAAGTGCATGTCGAACAACTCCATAAACCTGCTATGTAAGAGTGGCGCACTGTTGGGACGAAGCCAGACTGCAAGAGCCCACTGGTTCTGTAGCCAGTCTGTACCGAGTTATGGCCTTTTAATGGGATGTTTTAAACACATCGCAACGCCTGAGTCTTACCACAACGTGGTTAGGGGAGAGCTCAGAGAAATGAGTTTACAGACAGATTCAAGTTCCATCATAAGCCAAATTCCTAGTCTTTATGTGATGGAGGATGGAGCAAAAACACAAACACGTTAAAATAATGACCAAACCATAGAGGGGGCAATAACGAAAAATGTGAATGATAAGAATTATATAGGATATAGTTATAATATAATATAATTCTTGACCTATAGCTTTCCTATAAACCTTCATTTTGTTTGTTGTAATTTATTTTGTTGTTTATTAAGAAATTATTACTAGCCTTAGGCTTTAGTTCTTGGAAATGAAAATAAGTTTTTTCAGACTATAAATTACTCAGTTAGACCATTGACAATGGGCCGATCAATATATTTGTACAAATCATGCTGTGATTTTTATTTCAGATAATTCTTTCATATGTAAATCTATAAATTGAGGCAAAGCTTAGAGAATGGGGTCCTGTGAAACTTACCTATACAATATATTTGACTTGACAAAACCCTAGGGACATTTCAGAGGTATTTTATATGAACATGGCATCTTTGATACCAAATTATGATGCACTAACCCTCTCTCTCTATCTCTCTCTCTCTCTCTCTCTCTCTCTCTCTCTCTCTCTCTCTCTCAGTGACCGCCAGATCATTAACAGGTATTGTGGTGGTCTACTGAAACACCCGTAAATCACACAGTGAAATATATGCTTGGTTGGGACAGCAGAGGTGAGATAAATGGCTTTTTATTGAGGGCCGCCCTGAAGTGAGGAGTGGGCCCGTCTTTCAGCCTCTGTATTTGCTCCTCCAGCATAACACCCCTGGTTTTCACCTACATATAAATCTGCCTCACACACACACACACACACACACACACACACACACACACACACACACACACACACACACACACAAACACACACACACACATACACAGCCACACCTACACCCTGGCAAAAATAATTATCGACAATGTTATCTGGTTTAAAATACTTAAAAAACACAATATCTAAAATGTATAATTTTCTAAATATAAAATATAATTCTTATTGAATTTTTCACAATGTGACACTCTTAAATATTTAGGACTGGACTTTTTTTTTATTATTATTAATACAGATTTTAGTGGATTATGAAGTGGCCATTCTAAAGTGAACAGGTGGTCTGAGTGATCAGGCCTGCACAAAAATGCACACAATTACCATTTTTCTACATGAACTTACAAATTTTAAAAGGTCAATTTCAAATTCAAGCTTTACTCACCTTAACATTTGGTTAATATTTAGTAGTAGTAGTAACAATAATAATAACAAAAATAATACATATAATTATAATAATAAATATATTATTATTATTATTATTATTATTATTATTATTATTATTATTATTATTATGCATGAGTGTTCTTTAATAACGACTATAATTGATGCATACGTACATTGAAACTAATACGAAATGAATGCAGATCCATCCTGGGAGTTTAAATGTTTAAATAATGTACACATGTAGTGAGTTACTATTTTAAAAAAAGTCTGGGTAACCAAATATGTCACAAAGGTTTCTAGCTAACTATAGGACAGTTGGTCATTGTTAGCTGTGTCACATACACACACACACACACACACACACACACACACACACACACACACACACACACACACACACACACACAGAGTGCTCACTTACTGACTGTACATGAAGTGCTAAATGTTCAGACTGTCGCTCTTTGGGTGTGTCAGAACTAAATAGTACATGCTAATTACCTGATAGTTTCACACACATCCACTCCACCAACAAACATGCAAGGTGACAGAAACGCATGTTTTCTCTCCAGAAGCCACATCTGCAGCTGGAACATTGCTAAAGTTTATTCTTTGTGATGTAACAAGTATTCTAATATTTATTTCTAAGTATCTAATATTCTATATCTTTTCTAGATATAGAATTGCCTAAATGCACTGTAGAAAATGTGCCATCTTACAAGATTTTTATCTGGATGTACACTTGTACCTGGAGAGCGATACTGCTCTTAGGGAAAAATGCACTATTTGTGCAATTCAAAGACGATCTGCACTTAGTTACATTCCATAGTAAATATATGGTGACTAAGAATACATACAAAAAAGTGACTATGCAAAAACACTTTTCAACAGATATCCACTTCCTGAGTACATGCAAACAGAAACAAAAAGCAGCAAGTGGGAGCATTCTGAGCACAGACTGTAAGGTAAAGTTTCAGCAAGACATTGCAATAAGGTAATGTGTCAGAGATGTTTGCCCTAGTGTGAACACACACTCTTAAAACATCAGTCATTTTAAATGCTTTCCCAGAGAAAGGATGTCATATTTAGACATGATTAGTTTCACACATTCCCCTAAGGCACACTATACAGCATAACTCCTAAACTCACTGCAGTGCAAACATATCAAATACTCCAAAACACATGCTCTCTCTCTCTCTCTCTCTCTCTCTCTCTCTCTCTCTCTCTCTCTCTCTCTCTCTCTCTCTCACACACACACACACACACACACACACACACACACACACACACACACACACACACACACACACATTTCTAATATTTCCTGATCCTTCGTCAACCTGAAACTGTTTTCTTAATATAATGCCTTACCTGTTTTGTCATGGAGTCAATCAATCGTACATAGAAGTCTTGTTCTGTCCTTATACCTGTGTGCAAAAGAAAAACATGTACTGAGTAAAACCCACCACAGGCAGATATTTATGCACTGCTACTGTATTCACAGATACATTTACAGAGAGAATAAAGCATGATAAGATTAAAATTATTTTACTTAAACTTAAAACAGAGTTTTAGAGACAACAAAATCACTATTATATAAGCGGAATCTGACAATTAAAATATTCCTGCTGTGCTGAATGAATTTGTACTTTTTTCAAAAAAATATTTGTTTTTTCCCCCTCAAAAAATAGGCTAAAACTTTTTTTTTCTTAAATTGTGCAAAAGAAACTAAACTCCAATGAGGAAGTTTATTTCCATCGCGGGGTTAAAGAGAGTACAGGAGAAATAAAAGGTGTATTTACGACAGCTGGTTTATGATTAAAGAAAAGGAAACGGCGACTTTAACAGTACAATATTATCTAAGATTATTCTATAACCTCGTTATATTTGAGAGTATACAAGCTATAAAATCGTATCTTTAAATTCGACGCCACAAACAAACAAACAAACAAAACACGACTAGAGCATTAACTTTCTAATTCAGTCTGATCTATGCCTTTTAATAACTTTTAACTAAATAAAAATTATAGACTTCTGATGCTGCTACTGAATCCTAAATCGGGGACTTTATGCGTCTAATGTAATGAGGTTAAGTAAACATTATTAGTAATGGGTCGGGGATACTGGCCTACTACTAAACGTGATTACTGCAAATAAGCTACATACAGGTTAGGTTTAGGTAAAATAATAATAATAATAATAATAATAATAATAATAATAATAATAATAATAATAATAATAATAATAATAATAATAATTTTAGTAACAACAACAACAATAATGTTAATAATAATTTTAGTAAAAACAACAACAACAACAACAACAATAATAATAATAATAATAATAATAATAATAATAATAATAATAATAATAACAGCACAGATTTAAACACTTACCGTTACTGTAGAGAAGCTGCAATTTGTAATGAATGCCATTGTTTGTCTTTTCACCGGTCGGTTCCTACACAAATAAATATAGATTTGTACAAACGATTTCCTCAATCCTGCAGCCAGACGCAGGTCTGTTCCCATGTGCTATAAATGTTGACTTGCAAGTGAAAATATATAAGATGAATTAAATTTTAAGTGTCATCCCAGAAAATACCTGAATTTTGTTAAATGAACATTACAGCGTGGTGTTTATTATCCAGTGCCAGTTAGACATGTGTATTACACACTTACTCACTTACACTTAATCACTTAGAACAAACCAGCACCAACACACTGGAGAAGGTTTAAACCAGAAGCAGACACATTACAGTTAAAATAAAGCAACGGATAATCATGTTACAGCATAATGAAATAAAAACGTAACACAATTCAACGCGTTCAAATTGTTATTATTTTCAGATTAAAATAAATTCACGCGATAGAATTTAAAAAGATTTAAAAAACGGTATTTTTATTTTTTAAAACATTGCACTGACCCCTTAATTCATTAAAGCTCGGTTAATTCTACAGAGACCTATTACGAAAGCAGCTTTTATTGAGATAAAAAAATCTGAGTTTGGCTAATAAATCAATAATGACAAACAGAGTCAGACTGCAGATCAGCGAATAGAGCTTTAGAATAAATCATTTAATAGAAGACAATATAATAGTGTTAAAAGGAGAAAATCCGCATTTCCAGCCATTTAATATCGCCTTTTATACTGACATCCATGTTACTCATTTAACAGTCAGGTGATCTGTTCATGCACCTTTAACTCTTTTAACATATCAACGTTTGGGTAATATTATGGTGCAAAATAAATGTCGTTTATGATGTGCATCGAGGAGGAAAATAAATAAGGGAAACACTTTAAATAATTGATTGTTTTGAAAACTTTCAAAGGCGCCAAGCCACATATTTTATTTGGGGATGAAAATAGCACTTGCCTTTTCTTTTTCGACAAATCCAACGAAAGAAGTGCGCTCAATCTCCACGGGCTGCCCCTGTCTGTCATACAGAGCCAGCACAAAGTGGAAGAAGTTGGATTTGCGCAGATTTGAAGGAGGCTGCTTCTCAAAGTGAGCTCGGGCCAAACCTACACCACTGCACGGGTAAAGAGAAGGGAAGAGAGAGAGGCATAAGGCTACACACAGCCTACAGGAAAACTGGCACACATGGCTCAATATAAAGATGCATTGTTTTAAATTTTACAATCATTAAATAAAACTATTTATGAAATTCTCTGTATGGGATATTTAGATAAGGTTTCTTCTGTAACCAGTTCGTTCACAAGCTTCCCATAATGCTGGAACTGTCAATATGATCAAATCTTTATTTCTTGTCATTAAATAGCTATTTAATTATTTACACATATTTACTTGAATTACTTCTCACTTTTGCTACGGAATTATTCCGTTATAATTCGATTTATTTATACGTTTTATTTCGATTCTTGACAACTAAATCAGCTTGTGCTTCAGATAGGAGTTTATAATTTACATGGAAGGTGTTATATATTTCCAGTTTTTGCTGGAAAGTGCAGGCTTATAAAAAGATGATTTCGGATAGTCAACATAAATTAAGAATCAACAGTTGTGTGAATTTATTTTCCATGTATTCTAATCTATATATAATATGGCAATGAAAATACGCTATATTTGTATGTTTACAGCTCGAATTCAACGAATGGTTCAGAGCGGTACAAAAATCAACACGGTCTTTCTTTAGCCCTAACTCTGTATTGCAGGAGCAAGAGGAAGACGCTGGCCGGCCTCAGGATGAAGATGTCAAACATGTGCACAAGGCACTGTGGTGTGGTCCCGCGACGCTGAGATGGGAAACAGGGAAATCCTCAATCATTGCCTTGGTCCCCCGCGCTCCCTGTCTTACCTCTGTGCGGCGGTGGTGGCGTCCAGTAGACCGGCTCCCTGCATCCAAGAGCGCACCGCGTTCATACCGCCGATCGGTTCCTCCTTCATGCTACTCCCGCTCCTCTGGATGCTCTCCTGAATCCCAAACATGAACGCGGACTTTTCTCTCCCTGTCAATCTTACAGTCCTCTGCTGCTTCTCTGTCGATCCGTAGGAGAAAAAAGATACAAATAAAGACAGAAAAAGCCAACTAGA